>NC_058130.1:461616163-461660960 GCF_016433145.1 Gracilinanus agilis | reverse complement strand
CCGCCATTATTCTTTTCTTTTTCTTCTAATTCTTATTAAAAGTCTACTTCATACCAGACTCTGTGCTAGATGTTGGAACTACAAGGACAAAAAATCAAACAGTTTTGACTGACAAATAAGTTATAATTTAATGGAGAAGAAAATAGTTACATATAAAAACATAACATGAATTTAAAATGATTAAGTACAACTATATAGAAAACAGTTTAACATAACATAATTTATGCTAGTGTTTGGGGGTGATAAGAAAAGTTTTCACAAAGAGACAGTGCTTGAACTTAATCTTAAAGTACAAAAGAGACTCTGAGGGGTAAAATTTAGAAGGGAGTGCATCTCGGGCTTGAGGGGAAATCAGTCCAAAAGTGTGAAGAGAAAGATAATATGGGTGAATTATATATTGTGAGAGGACTGGAAATTTCCAGTGAGTTGGAAAGGTATGCTGGGATTTTGAAAGGCTTTAAAAATTAAATAGAGGAGTGTCCATTTTATCTTAAAATACAATGATAATCCATGTGACTTTATGAAATGGAGGAGTAATATGGACAAAACTCTGCTGAAAGAAAATTACTTTGGCAACAGTGCCTAGAATAAACTAGTCTGGTAAGAGTTGAGTTAGGGAGCTGAATTTGAAGGCAGATTCACTGACCTAGGTGATGAAGACCTGAGCTAAGAAGATAGGTTTGCCAATGATGAGAAGTAAGATGCAAAAGATATTGTGAAGGCTCAAATGGCAAGATTTGTAGATGATTAGAGACTGAAAGAAAGAAGAGTGAAGAATCCAGGATAATGCAATGTGTTTGCAGGTTCTGTTTGAAGGGGTGTGTTACAATTAAAATCACCTTAAGAGATTGACTTTTGGGTAAAAACATGTTTATTGATTATATCGGGTTTATTGGTTCAGTCAGTATTACAACTGATAGATCTCCCTGACTCTTTTGTGAGCAGGGATTGCCCCAGCTTAATAAATTGATTTTTCGGAGCTCATTATTCTGGCCCTCTCTTGAACATGCCAAGATATTTTTAATTGATGATAGTTAATTAAGAAGTGGCCCATCAACCTACATCATGGGTATCACTAGCACAGGGAAAAAAAAACAAACCAAACCAAATCTTGTCCTTTTCATTTATTAGCCAAATTCTATTAAAAATGTAGGCACTTCTGGGGATTTCTAACAGACTGGATGGTACCTTTGATCCAGACCCAGACACAGGATTACTCAATAATTCTCCCAAATATGTAGGAGTTAATATAGTATATGAAAACTAGATTCCCACAGGTAGTGCTGTAAAAAACAAATCTTAAGTTTCACCAACTTCTAACTGAAATTTAGTATTTCCTTTAATTTCTTATTTATATCTATCTTTCCACATATATCTTTATTGATTTAATACAGGTATAAATACTTTTTAAAGATCGTTATTCTGAGAAAAGCCGTGGCAAAGACAAGGTATTTAAGAATATATAATAGAAAGCATTTTATAAATTCTAAATTATTCTAATTATCTTTTCTACTATGTTAATTTGCTCTACTTTCTAATCTCTTGTCCAAGATGCAATCTTTCTTTTGCTACTTCAGATACTTTTAATTCCCTTGAACTGGTCTTCTTTCTTTTCTTCTTAACCCCTCTTCTTCTTTCTTTATCTCCTTCATCTTCTACTTCTTCTACCTGATAAACCAGACTGTGAAAGGCATTTTGTGAGAAGCTTAACCTTTTCTTGCCAAACAGAAAATGAACTCTATTTGATACCCAGATATCAGTATATATACACATATATATATATATACATGTGGCAGAATTTAAAATGTAAAACATTTACTTCAAAATCTACCATTCTTGTCAAAACTGATTGAAATTCTCAGATACTTTTTCTGAGTTGCTTGTAATTGTTAGCTATCATCTCCTAAACTTGTTAAAATATTTAACTATTTTTAATAACTTGATGTTTTTGTTGTTCAGTCATTTTCACTTGAATCTTACTCTTCGTGATTACATTTGGGGTTTTTTTGGCAAAGATTTTCCAGCTCAATTTACAGATGAGAAAACTGAGACAATGTTAAATGCATTGGCCAGAGCTGCACAGGTAATAATTGTCTGAGTTCAAACTTGAACTCAGATCTTCTTGATTCTAGGCTCAGAACTCTATTTATGGAGCTACATAGATGTCCCATTAGTACTTTTATCTATGTTCAATATCCTCTACTTTCTCATTTTTCTTTGCCTTCTCTCAACCCTTGTTACACCATTTTTATTCATCAATTTATTCTCCAAACTTATTTTCTTACTAATTGGTTATCCCTAACTTTTTTCTTAAATTTACTTTGTCTTTCTAAATGTTGTTATTTTGAGCCTTCTCATCTTTATTCTATAATACTTTTTTTCCTTTCGATTGAGTACTTTTTTCCAGATTGAATCTTCTCTTTTAGCTCAACTTGTTCTCCTTGTGAAGTCCCATAAAATATTTCATAAGTGATTTTTTTATTAAAAAAAGATATACTGATCACAGCTATTTACATCACTAGAAGACTAGATAGCACAATGAACAGACCATTCATAGTCTCATTTGTATCCCATACTGTTGAAAAAAATTGAGGAAGTTTCCCAGTATGTTGAGTGTGTTCCCTCTGAAAATATGTTAAACTCAAGGAATCATCAATTTAGGACTGATAAGAACTTTAGCAATTACCTATCCAAAACCTTTATTTTATATATGAGGAAACTGATACTTGAAGAAATAAAGTGATTTGCAGAATCTCATACATATTTCAATGAGTTTCAAACTTGAGTTTTCTGACTCCTAATCTAGTTGTCCATCAGGTACAGATGTAACATCAGATAGGAATACAATGATGTGATATAGTCTAAATCCTTGGAGAGAGCACCAAAATTGATTATATGATTATATCACAGTTACATTTGTGAACATATATATATATATATTATATACAAATATTATATATATATATATATATATACATTAGTATAATGAAAGAGGCACTCTGATAGTGGAAAATGGACTGGAGTCATCTTCAGGAAAAATTGATTTTAAGTCTTTCTATTCATGTAATTTAATTTACAATCTTGAAAATATAGTTTCCTATGTCTGCTTAACTCTAAAGTGGAAATAATAGTATCAGCACTATCTTGGATATGTGTTCTATGCATAGAAAGTGTTTTGCAAACCATGTAAACATATACAAATATAATATATTATTATGTTTATATTTATTGTCACACTTATTATGTTTACATTTCTTACCTCTCTCCACTAAGAAAACACAACAGTCTCTCCATTGTGGATATTTGAAGTCTAAGATCCTTTGTTATTTAGGCTCCTTCAGAAATTAGACTTAGCCTTCTACTATTCTGTTTTAGAACCTTCAACTCCAAATAGGCTTGAATACTTATTATTCATTGGCCATCCAGTGTGACCTTCCTACCTCCATGAATTACTTTTCTTCTCTTCTGAAGTTGATGCCTACCATTCTTTGAATTTCAATTCAATTCTTCCTTGTCTTGTACTCCTCATTTGCCACCATAGTGACAGATTATCTTACTTCCTTCTAACCTCAAAAAAAATGATTAAGTCTGCAAAACATATTTGTTATTTAATATTTGCTGATTTGTTTTGTTAGTGATATCCTATGAGACACATAGCAATTAAATCTAAAATAGGAGACATATTACTGAAAAAGGACAGTTAATTTATTAATTCTGAAGTATAACAGATAGACAACAGTGATACTCTGATACCTATGAAATGTTACAAGGTGCAGAAGGATGGCTTCAGATTGTTGGAAGGACATGAAAAAGAAACAGAGAGAATGAGGAAACATAAATGAATTGTGATCCAAATCACTGGAAGGAATACCATATCATGATATCACAGGTATCAATGAAATACATATATTCTCCATAAGTTATTAGGTATATATTCTTTGTGAATTAAATAGCCTAATTTTTTTTTCCATTCATAAAATCCAAGAAACATTGCTGAAAAATTTTTAACTATAAGTCCTGAAAAAATAACTAGATTTATAGCCCCGTGAAGTCAGATTATATTCTTCTTTTCAATTCCTTTAACACTTTTCACAGTTCTTGGCACATAGCAAGCTATCATAGCAATGATCAATCAACCATTGAGCTCATGACTATAATTCCAAAATAACTGAATTGTGACAAAATTGATGATATTCTGAATTTCTTAACAACCATATGAGATTGTTCTCGTAGATAGTCTAGATACTGTACTATTGAAAACCCTGGAGAGGTATAGCCCTATCAGTCAGTATATAAACACACACATGCATGGACACAGACACAGACACAGACATCCACACATGCTTGTGTGTGTATGAGTAGAGAAAATATTGAAGCATAATATAAGATAATAAAATGGTTCCTCATTTTTTGCTAATTCAAACTAATAATTTTCACATTTTTGGGGGTGCCTAAATATTTTTTCTTCTACTTTTCAGTCTGTAATAAATTTCTTATTTCTAAAACCAGGCAACTTTCTATAATACTGTATTAATGATAAAGCATATGCTTAGATAACATTTCAGCTTCATATGTTTACTTTTTATGTTATTTATAATAATAAACTGGAAACCAAGGTCTCATGTGTTAATGAACAAAATGTCGTTTCCTTGTATTTTAGCTAAGGGGAAAGAACTATTGATGGCATCATTGTCAAAACTCTTCAACTTATCTTCTTTTATTATTTAAATAACATTTTAAAATAGAATTTATGTTTATATCCTTCATGCTGAAGGTTTTCCTCTCAGTATATATAGCTCAGAAACATCAAGGTATATGAAACCCATCTCCATGGTTATTCTGGTCTTCCAAATATGTCATATACCCTTTAACTTACATCTAAAAAGATAAAAATGACTAGCATAAAAGGCAATACATTATCAGTCTGTTTGAAGGACAGGGATATTTTTCTAGCTTTCCTGCTAAAAAGTAGTGCTTATATGTGTGTGTGAATGTGTGCATATGTATATATGGATGGATGGATTATGCTTTACAAAAGCCTGAGAAAGCAGTGCAAATATACCCATATCTTTCCATTTCTAGCCAACATTTCATATTGAATAAATAACTGTTTATATGGGCAAGCCCAGACAGGAAAAACTTGGAGCAATTTCAAAAGAAATAAGTGATATTATTCATTCTGAAAGATGAAAGTTAAGTAAAATAGTGGAATTTTAAAAGTATATATACATAAATTTATACATATTATAAAACAGGTAAGTTATTAAGAAAAGAAAAAAAATCTGAGTAAGGTAATTGCCAGCAAAATGCTGTGTGTCTTCAATTAAACATTTGTTAATGAAATGTCTACCCAGAAATGCCAGGAGAACTAAATCAGTTTTCCATCTCTGATGGAGTTAAATACAAAGAGAAACTTAGCAGGCTCCTACCCACCTTTTCTAGGCAAGTTTTGAAACTAACAATGAAAATATTACAAAATTTCCAGCAGGAACATAGAATAATTAGGACCTCATGGAGTTTACGGAATAACGATTGCATATTTGAAAGGCCTGGACTAATTTTTCCCACCATGCACAAGAGCTACTAACTCTTCACTATATCATGGAACCCAGAAGGAGCCAGTAAGGCAGTCTCTAAATAACTAAGCATGCATTCTCTACTACTTGCTGGACATCATGCTCATTAGTGATTTTAGCAAGTATAATAGATATAGTATCCCAGTGCTGAGAATAATTCAACTATACTTAAACAGTTTTATATATTTTTGGTTACTACTTGCTCTGTTTTTGATGATAGCTTAGAGAAAGCTTTCCCCCCAGGCTGATTTTACCATGGAAAAATAGAATTCCAGAAATGACCTTATGAATTTTTACTAACAATCCTCTTTACTTAGAGTAATGAATAATGAATTAGTGGATTTACACAGTCTTATTTGGGGGGGGAATGTTTTATGGAACTCCTGTTATCCTTAACAATAACTGTAACATCCTCTTTCAGAGTCCAACCCAATAGTTGCTATCCTATAGGGAACCCTGCTGCTGAAAATGAAGGATGTATAAACATGAAGAATACAAATGAGTATTTAGGTGCTTTATCCTCATTAACAAATTCTTTTGGAGATAATTGTCCCTGGATACTTAGGATGATGGCTTTTGTAGCTCCATATGGAGATAGGCATTGACATCTACTGATACTCCAAAGAGGAACACAGTCATAGCTAGATCATATTTCCCATCTTCATAGGAGAGACTTCCCTATGAGCACAGAAAACACTTACATGAGGATGTGGGGATTTGGGGGTAGTTTGAATCCCCAAGAAACATTGGTTTCTTGCTCAATTTGTAAATAAAACTGTGAGGGGGGGTGAAGGGATGAAGGTTGGAGAATTGGAGGAATGGGAGAAAGGAGAAAGGAAGGTAGAGGAAGGGAAAGGAAAGTAGTGGTGCCCAGCCCCAGTAGGGGGAAATTGACCAAAGCCCTTCCAGGCTCAAAGAAAAGTTCAGAGAGAAACTTTAGGGTTTAGAATAGCTAGCTTTCATTTAAATTAGAAAGGGGGAAGGTCTAGGAAAAACTAGGAGGTAGATAGAAATGGAAAAAGGCTTGAAGAGAGAGAAAGATCAGGGTAGATAGCCCAGAGTCAGAAAAAGGGCCAAACTTTCTCTTTTATACTTTTTCTGAAACCTACCACAAAGGAAGTGGAAGGTGGCAGGGAAGTTGTAGCAAGGAGCCCTGGGAGATGTAGTCTCCTAGGGCTTGGAATAATTTTAAATGACACAAACCTATCCTACTGTTTCTGAAAATTAATGGGTTTATATTCAGTTGAAGCTGTTTCATCTTAACACGTATCTGGTTTCTAATACTATACTGCCAAATCATCTTATTTCCATGAACTGTAAGATCTCCCTTTCTCTACTTTATGGAATCACATTGAAGTACACTTTAGGGCAGACATATCAAACATGTGGCATCAACTACCAATTTCAGCCAAAACTCTATTAATTCAGAATTGGGAAATATTTTGTAAAAATAAAATAAAGATTATATATTAATACATGGTTTTTCTAAGTCAATTTGCAGTCTACTCTGATGCTAATTTGTGATTCAGTGGTCTCTCTTTCTATTTGAGTTTGATGCCACTAAAAGATCCAAACTCATTCACTAGCATTCCAGGCTATTCTTGGATTTCCAGCCTATAAACATCTACATGTCATTTATAAATTGCCTTAAACACAATCATATCTAGTCCTTAAAATAGCCCTCTGCCAAAGTGGGGTGAAGCTAACTCTTAGTTGTACAATCAAATAAAGATAGGGTAAGGCAGGGGAGAAGCTCATCATAAGTAGCCATTAGAAAACTGCCTATTTAAAGTATTTATTCTTATTAATTGCTACTCAGTTGTAGATTATATGATATCTAAAGATCACAAATATTGCCTTGACCCTTTAAATTAAGGGCTCTTCAAACTAGTGGCCTGAAGCAAAATATCTGTACCCTCACACTCCAGTTGATCTATGAGCTCTTAGTACAGATGGATATCTTTATTCACTTCTCTACCCTACCCCCACCAAATAACCAATATCAAAGAGCCAGAAGACAGGCCAACTGAGAGTCAAATCCAGCTCTTTTGACTCTAGCACTAGTATTCTTTCTATCAT
The DNA here is from genome assembly GCF_016433145.1 of Gracilinanus agilis. Classification (NCBI taxonomy): domain Eukaryota; kingdom Metazoa; phylum Chordata; class Mammalia; order Didelphimorphia; family Didelphidae; genus Gracilinanus; species Gracilinanus agilis. The sequence goes on along the minus strand of NC_058130.1, from coordinate 461,653,305 downwards.
ACTTAATTCTTGGCATTTGTCAGGGCTTCCACATTTTTCACTTATTGCAAATTTGGATACCTTCGTACTTGCAAAGAACATTTATTTTTTGACAAAGTTTTGATGAAGATCCTTTATACATTTTTGAGTCCAATAAAAAGTAACATGAAGGAAAGAGGATACATTTCCCACTCCCAGCTACTCATTATCAATGTCCAATAACATGAAATATTTTTAACTCCAAAGATTATGCAAAAAATCAATATGATTAGTCCAGACAATCAATGAATAAAGTTAATAAAATGATAAATTAAATTCTATAAAGTGGCAGATTACAAAATTGGGGCAACTATGTGGCTCAGTGGATTGAGAGTCATTCCAAGAGGAGGCAGAATACAAAATAAATCCTAAAATCATCCTAATTACAACATGCACATACCATATATGAAATAATTAAACTACAAAGACTCAGTAGTTTTACCAACAAGATCCCAATACACTCCTTACAAAAATCAGTGAAGAGTTGGTTATTGTGTATGGTTAGAGTATTTGAGGATAATGATGGCTAAATTAATTTTCCATTGTAGTTTAACACCAATCAAATTACAATAGAATTACACTGTAGAATAAGAGGAGAAATCCCCTCAAAAATAATCATAATGAAATGTAGGAACAACAATGGAAAATCATTAACATTCCCCAAACTACATTTAAATCAACAATCATTAAAATTATTTATGAATAGTTTAAAAGAAGAGGAAAATCATTGGAACATATGTAAGGAAGCACCAGCTAGAGTATGATAAACCCACAACATAAAATAAATACTTAGGGGCTCCCTAATTATAAGATAATTACTATTAAAATGCTAGGGAAACTAGAAGGTAAAATAATGAGATCCAAATCAATATTTGACCTACCTACATATGAGAGATCACTACATCTAAAACTTAGAATAAAATGGGGGAAAAAGTCTTTCATTTTTTATTAGTAAGGATGATACTGAGGGAGAGGAAAGACAAACAAACAGAATAATGATGATTTTTGAAAAAAATAATTATAAATACAGAAAGTAAAAGACTCAGGGAACTGTAGGTTTACATAAAACTAAAAAGTTAAGATATTGCACAAGTGAGGTTAATGCATATATAAATGTGATTTATAACCAAGATATCAGTGAATTATTTTTAAGGACAAGATTTATACACCACCCCTCAATAAATAAATAATAATGACAAGGGGAATGGGACACTGGGAAGATCTGAACATTCGCATTGTTGTCAGAACTAAAAATGAAGCGTTCGTAACTAGGAAGAGTTATTTGTCCAACTGTTCTGAAATTCAATTTGGGTCTGTACTAGATGAATAACTGGATAGAAACAGTGTGGTGTAAATGATAGTGATATAGTTCCAGAAATGTGAAGACTCACATTCAAATGCCATATCTGATTTATGCATGCCTTGTGACCAGTGTTAAGTTATTTAACTTCTTAGTACTCTTTGGATTATACATAACACTATGAGTTGCAGAGGAGATGCCAACGTCCATTGGTAAAGAAAAGTCCTCAGTTCGAAATTTCTTCTCTTAATGAAATTGCAGGTCCATTTTTTATCACCATTTGACTATTACTGTGTTATATGCTCCAAGGATGTCAAAAACAACGAATATGGTTTCATATTTACATTTTAGGGACACTAGCAGAAAAGTTTGTGTCTATGGATCATGGAATGCACAAATAAAATCCAGCATATGTACAAAATGAAATCTTTTGCACCTATGGAAAGAAAAAAATGGATTCAGGGAGACTATGGAAGATTTGTTTAAAGTAATATAGGATGAAATGAGGAGAATATTCTACACAAAGTATTTGATAATGTAAAGAAAAACAACACTGCCAAATATTAAAGTGCTAATCAATGTAGTCATCATAAAAGAACTGATGACAAAGTTTTTATCCTGTCCTTTGACAGGGGAATGGTGGACTAGATTGATAGAACTGGCTATGTATTATCAGATTTTGCCAATGTTTTAATTGGTTTATCTTAATCATACATTGATTTTAGAAGAGAAGTTTCTTTGGGGGAGAGAATATATCATTGCACAATGACAGTGATGTCTCCAAACATCAATAAAAGTCATCAAGTCAAGAGTCATTTATTTTAATAATAGCTTGGTTGTATTCAAGTATTTCTTAAAATATTCAGCCAAAAGAAGACTGTCCTTGTTAAAAATTTATTTGAGAAGTCTTGGAAAATTAGCAAAAATAAAGTCTGAAAATGTAGATGAAAATCTTTCTTGTAAAAGACATTTTAGAGTGTTCATAATACCAATTGATAGGCCTTTACTTTCAGGATCCTTATAGATGGACCTCAAGGACAAATAATATATAGGGAATGAGAGGTAAAAAGATCTGACCAAATACAAGCTTTGTTGTAAGACATTGAAAGCTATCTCTCTGGCACAGAATGACTGGGCAGGGAATTCTCAGAATTAAGAAGGGGGCATAAAAGTAAAAAGAAATGAAAATCAACATTCTGATAAGCAGCAAGGAATAGCCTAGAGAAAGTGATAGTCAATCAGGATGGAGGAATAAATTATATATCTGCCCTTTATCCAAGAAAAGGACCAGTTAAACACTTTAAAAACAGTGATGTTATTTTAAGGGAACTTCACATGGATAAGAATGTCTAGAATTATGATTTGAACCTTATGCTAATTAATACATTGTGCTTTTAAATGAATCATAGATTAATAAAATGTCTGCTAATTGGATAAAGAGTTATACTTTTGTAACAAATATATTAGTTTGTTTATATTGTGTTCCTCCAAATCTTCCAACCCTCCCTCAGTTACTTCTGATTAAAGATCCACTAACCCTTTGGGCTCATAAGCCCATGAAGAAGCATCTGCTGGTCAAAACTACCCCAATTGGAAGGATAGTGACAAGGAAGAATTAATAGTACATTGTCCTTTAAATATTTTGCCTTGCAGCCCTATGTCTTTTAGGTGATGTTAAAAATTAAGTGTTTTATTATTCTATTACAAATATAAAAGACATGGAAATACATTTTGAGCAATAATATATGTATAACCCAGTGGAATAGCTTTGTCAGCTCCAGGAGTGGGGAGAGAAGGAGAGAGGGAGAGAACATGAATCATGTAACCATGGGAAAATATTCCAAATCAATCAGCAAATCAATTTTTTAAATGAATTAGACTGCATATAGTTAGCCTTCAGAAACTTTATTGTATGGGTAACAGGGGTAGAGTGGCAGAAGGAGGAGGAGTACTGGGGTTTATCCTTTCCTGTAATGATAAAGATTCCCAAGTGGTCTAATAGAAGCTTCTCTCTCTCTCTCTCTCTCTCTCTCTCTCTCTCTCTCTCTCTCTCTCTCTCTTTCTGCCCCTTACTCTCTCTCTCTATCTCTCTCTCTCCCACCCCTTCTTGCCCCCCCTCTTTGCCCATCTTTTCCATGACTTAAACAGATTGTCAGTGACAAATAAGTTAAATATTCCAAATTCAGAATATGTGTTTTCTATATTCTTATTTCATTTTGATTAGAATAATAGGGGATATCTATAAGGAGGGAAATACTGTCCTTGGAGTTACAAAATCGAAGTTTTAGTCTTAATTCTGCCACTTACAGACTTTGTGAATTTGAACGAAAGCCAAACATCATATCAAAGCTTTGGTTAACTCATTTATAAAGTAGGAATGGCAGCTAGGTGGTGCAGAGGGCAGAGAACTGAGCCCAGAGTCAAGAGGATTCATTTTTCTGAGAGGAAATATCACCTCATGAACTTGCTAGAAGTGTGACCCTGGGCAGGTCACTGAATCCTGTTTGTAGCAGGGTTTTTTTTTTTGTTTGTTTGTTTGTTTTGTTTGTTTGTTGTTTGGTTTTTTAAATCTGTTACAGAATGTGGAGAAGGAAATGGTAAACCACTCAAGTATGTCTGTCAAGAAAACTCCAAATGAGGTCATGAAGAAGTGGACATGACTAAAAAATGACCAAACAGAAACAAAAGTAGGAATAATATAATTAAATTTCCTTTCCTCCCGCTCTCCTTCACAAGATTGTTGTATGGGATTAATGAAACTATGTTCTGTATTAGGACTTAAAACTAGGGCATCCTTGTTGTTGTTTTTTTTTAACCCTTAACTTCTGTGTATTGGTTCCTTGGTGGAAGAGTGGTAAGGGTGGGCAATGGGGGTCAAGTGACTTGCCCAGGGTCACACAGCTGGGAAGTGTCTGAGGCCATATTTGAACCCAAGACCTCCCATCTCTAGGCCTGACTCTCAATCCACTGAGCTACCCAGCTGCCCCCCAGCTGCATGACATCTTAAAGTAGCCCAGTGGCTAGTAGTGAAGTTTCACTGGGCACTCAGTTCACAGAGTTTAGATCCTTGTACTTCCATAAACAAGTTACAAGCCCAACTGAGTTGCTCACTCCATCCTAACAACCAGCACTATCCTCCTGCTAGCCAGGTAATGAGCTCAAGGCCCTTGTTGCCCCTTTTTTATTCATTACAGTTGGAGAGCACAGTTTAGGCAAAGGACCTACAATAATAACACTGTAATAACACTGTGCCACTTTGGCTTTCATTGTCACCAGCTTTTCGTTGCTTCTTTGGACAATGACACAGGGAGCCATAGATTTTTGGTTTAGGAAGTTCCCTCAATTCATTTACTATGTTTTGGAGCTCTATGACTACTATAAATGTGTGTGGTTACAATGGCTGAATTCATTTGCTTTGTCCCTACAGCTATTGCAATCATTTTTGCTATTTCTCAAAGCTTTGTGGTTTTGAAAAAAAGTTGTTTCCCATATTTGGCTGCTCTTTGGTACTACTACTCACACTAAAACTGACTCAATATCTCAAGAAGTCTTGTACCAAATGAAATTGTTGTTCCAGGTGCTAAAACAAATTAGCAATAGAAAAGAATTAGATGCACACACAATTCTCCAATTAGAGATAGTGGAATCAAAGTATTAAGGAATTACAACAAAGGCTAGGAACAGTGTAACTGTAAATGAAACACCAACTCAAGATAAGGCCATAGGAACTGAAACCACTGTCTCCATTCTCCCAATAGTTTACAGGATAATTTTGCAACCTAGGGAGGGTATTGTGCATGTCAAGACCTACAAAGCTTTTACCTGTAATGATTTGGAGATGCTGTGAAGATGTTTTCCAAAATTCTACATGTTGCCTTTCAAATCAATAAAAGAAATGAAAAGAGTATTTACCTTATTCAACCCGAGCTTTGACGATGTGGGGTTTCTTCTGGGGGAATTTTATTCACCCTTAGAAAAAGAAAAATTTTTAGCAGCAACATGCTCGAACCCAAATTTGACTGCTTGGCCCATTGTTCATAATGATTTAGAATTAACCTCTCATGATAATATGAGATATTTAGTACAATGCAGGACAAGCAAGTCTCCATGCTAAGCATCCTAATTCTTGGCTGAAGTTTGAAAAACTCAAGCAAGGGGAGGAAGAACACCCTAGTACCTTCCTTGTTTGAGTGATGGAATCTGCAGAAACAATCCTAGGCCTAAGAGATGTCCATGCCCTGGAGAGAATTGATCACATTAGGAGGCAGTTTGTGAAAGGTGCTTCACTGCCTATACAGACATACTTTAGGCAGAGCTGTCCCCAATGAGAGTCATTGCTTCTTGAGGAGATTAGGCAACACGCATCATATATCCACAACTGCAAAGAGAAAGATATTAGAACAACTAGACAGAATGAATCAGAGAAAGATTCAATAATAGCTGCTCTGAAGAAACAGCTAAAGCAGGCTAGAAAGGATAAAGAAATTGAAGAGATAAAGAACTTTCCTCTCCAAGCCAGCAGGGGGCATAGTCAATCCAGGCAACCTGCTAGCAATAACAATGCAAAAAGTTCTCTCACAGATGCTATCTATGTGGAAGGTTATGTCTTATGTTTCGTCAGCGTAGGTTCAAGCTACAAATTGACTTTGGCAAGGACAACAACACCTCAAGCCAAAGTGATAGAAACACCAAGAAGACCTACTACAATTCTAGATCATCAAACAAATATGGAAGAGTAGAGGGTACTATGCACAATGAGCAATGTTGCAACCACACCTGCAAGAAGTTTAGCCAATCCCCACTTTTAGATCAGATGGAAAGATATTTAGTGCAAGGTGAAATCCTGAAGAACTTATGAATTGAGGCTTCTGTGTCAAAACTGACTGATTGAAATAATAATGACATGTGTATCTCAAATCTACGACTAGTAGATGTTTCTGAAAGACTGGGCAAGGGAGAGTATATGTCTGTAGCAAACTGCACAAAAACAATGATATTTCTATGGCAGAAGACCAAGAATGGGTAGACATAATGCAGATGCACCAAGAGATTTATGGGACAGTTGAGGATGACTATAAAAGAGGTCTGCTTACACATTCCACCACAAAAGGTTTGGATGTCAAGTGAAGAGACTATGCAGGAATATGCAATGGTTTGTCTGCTGGAACATTGCAATCGTGCTCAAAGTCATTAAAATCTCAAACTCCTGTCTTTATTCCAAGTTTAAAACAACAGATTAGTTTGGATAGAGAAGAAAGTAACAGGGATTTACAATGTATTCAGGAAGAATTATCATTTGTAACCTTAAAGGAGTTATGTCTCAAAGTGCTACACCATTCTCTTGCTTTAGACATGAAACACAAAGATGTGATTAGAGAGCCAGCCAAACAGAATATTGAGAGAGGCTTGACTTTTGAAGAGCAGAGCACAGGGTTACTGGGTGAAGGCAGTAACATAGACAATTCAAAACCTATCTTTTTCAATCCCTTGGTTGATGAGTTCAAACCAAAATCTTGGGGGAGAGAAAGTGATCATTTGTCATCTCCAGTGGCTAGTGTGCTCAATAATAACATCGTTCAAATCTGCTCAGTGGTTGTGGACACTAAATAACTGACTTCAGCCACATGGACTGCAGGGCTGGATAGTGAACTCCAAACAGTCTTAGAGTTGGGAGATGAACCAGAAGTGCTGAAGGGAATACAAAATACCTATCAAACCTTCCCTGACACAACTGATGGGAAAGCTCCTACTCTTTAAGACTATAGTACTCAAAACACCAGAGTGGGAGGAAACACTAGTAAAACCTCTACCTTTTCAGCTCTTAGCTAGTGTCAGCCTGAGAATTCCATTAGCTCAGCTGAAGCCAGCTCAGTAACTATGGTTACAAACAAACCTGCTCTGAGTGAGAGAGGGTGTCTGCACTCTGAACCAACATTCTACAATGACTCTCCCAGTCACAGAATTTCTGATTGTGCTGCAGAAATTTCTGTTTTAGCTCACAGTGACAACACAAGACTTGAGGAAGTGCTTGTGAAAGACCATATGCATGACAGGATCCAAAATAAGTGTACAAAATCTACTGAGGATTCTTCATTACCCTTAGTCCCAGTTAAGTGTTATGTTGATTTTAACAGAGATATTTGGGAAGCTGAAGTGTTGGCCAGAAACCAGAAACCTGCAGGACTCACTCCTCCTCCACTGACAGGCTAGAGTGAGAAGGGAGGGGCACAAGCTGGCTCAGAGCTCCTTTCTCCCCCATCCCAACAAGCAGTTAGAAATCAGTTGAAAATGGAGGTTGATCTGAATTCTTCTGATAAGGCTAGGCAGGTAAATCTCTAATGATGTTTGACTTTCTCAACTTATTTTTCCCACAGGTTTGACTAAAGGATAATAGGAGAAGCTTGATGTCTTGTAGTTATTAGGGACAGATGAATTTGACTTGTATGGGCCAGACAGCTGAAAGGAACCAAGCTTTAAGGAGGATGTGATTATCCCCAAAATAATAGCCAGGCACAGTTACCTCAAAAATTAAGTTTTACTGATAAAAGAGGAAGGGGAAGGAAGGGAAGGTTTTTCAAGGATTAGGATAAGATCTAGGAAGTCCTGAACTGTTAGATAGAAACAGCCCCTCCCCCCTCAGGAGGGAGTGCAGGCTTCATGACTAGGTTGCCCTCAAAGCCTATAACTATCACTTCTAATATCTAAATACTAAATGGTAGCTATAATGCTACTGCAGGAAAGGTCTAATTCAGCTAAACAGGCAAACTGCAGAGAAAAAACAAAATGGCTTTTGCCCCTGAGGCATCCCAAAGCATTCAATAACTGGAATCAGCAGGCAGAGTGATCAACTCACCTCAACCCCCTGGAACCAAATCCCTTAACTGCCCTCTCACCCAGAGTTCTCAAGGAGGGGTCCCCTGGAATTCTGGGTAAGGCTTGACCCTGTATCTTGCAGGAATTCCACCCTCCCATTTCCATGTTACATAAGTACAGTAGCAACAGGGAACCGCTAGCTAGCCTGGAAATTGTGGGGGTCATTTTTGAAGCAATCCTCAACACTGGGGTGACTGTGTCTGTTCCTTGTCAGGATCCAGAAGGATACAAATATCAGGGCAGTTTGAGAGGAAGAGGTGCTTCAGGGCTAGCACAACGAATCCCAAAGCTCAAGGCCAAAATGGTAAAACTGGGCCCTCTAACTCTCCAACACACCTTTTTATTAATGCCATGGTGTCCTTTGAATCTTGTTGGGCAGGAACTTTTATGCAAATTAGCTGCTACCATCCAATGCCAACTGGATGGGCAGATCTATCTCCACTTACCTAAGAGATCTCTGAAACATCATCCCATTTTGTTTTTAGACCCATGCAGCAAGGAAACAGTATATCATCAAAGTGACAGTATTTTATCAGGTTCCTGATGACATACCAGACTATATATGGGCTAAAAATTCAAATGATGTGGGCAGAATTTTTTCTTCTGAGCCAATTAGAATAGAAGTTAAAGAAGGATTACCACCATGAATTCCTCAGTTTAAATTGAGCAAAGACACTATGGAGGGAGTGAAACCCATCATTGAGAGCTTATTACAAAAGGAATTTTAAGATATGGCTTCTCACAGTACAATAGCCCTATCCTGCCTGTGAAGAAAGCCAAATTAACTCCAGGTTGCCAGATCAAGGCCCTTGTTGACCCTTCTTTATTCACTACACACCCTAGGAATCTAGCTCAGCTTCAGCATACAGGCAAAAATCAAGGGGAAAAACTATGCAAAATGAGCAAAAGACAGAGAAAAAACTCAACACCAAAAAAAATATTTTAACAAGAGATGACCAAAATGCAAGCTCAGAAGAGGACAGAAATATAAAAATGAAAACACTTGAAACATCAAAGAAAAATGTAAGAGGATTTCAAGCCCCAAATGAACTCCTGAAAGAACTCCAAAAAGATAAAAAAACAACAACAATGAGACTTAGAAGAAAATTAGAAGACAAGAGAAAAATCAGTAGCTTAGAACAAAAACTTTCTGAAGAAAATAGTTTTCTAAAAGGGGAAATATAATACCTCCAACAGGAAAACAACTCCCAAAAAAAAGAAGCAGCAAAATCGATCATAAATGTATTATAATTCTGGTGTTGAGGTGGGCAATACTAATGGACTGTAAACCCTGTCAGGTTCAAACAATTTGGAGGATTATTGAATACATACCTGATAATATACTGTATATTTGTAATTTTGAGGGCCAGGTTAGTTATTTCATAGAAACTCATCACTAAGTTTGGACACATGATAATATCTTCTGACTCTTCAAAAACAGGAAGATATCTATAAGGCCTGGAGGGTTTGGAATCCCAATATTTCTGAAATATCCGTAAAGAGTTCTAGAAAATTGGACATGACAAGTGTATTTTATGTGCCTTTAGTCTCAGATTCCATACCAACACTATACTGGAGGTAAGAGAAATGAGAAAAGGTTCCAATAATTTCAGTTACTGTTCTAGATAAAATTTTCTGCCTCATTAATAATGACACCATGTAGGATACAGATTTTAATTGGTTCACACCTATTGCTTTGCCTTGATTTTATGAGTCAAAACTTTATCACAGAAGGAAAAGAGGAGAAAAACCACAACAAACTGTCTCTAGAATTTATGAATGATCAAAGAGTCACATGAAAGCATTAGCAACAAAGTTCAAGATTTCCTTCTGAAAAGAGGATATTTTTCATTTATGTTGTGGAAGGTAACAGAACTTATCCCACTTACTAGCTATAAAAGATAAGAAATACAAATGAATGACTGTAGAGTATGTATGAATTAGAGTAGTATAATTGCTGCATCCTTTGGAAACAATAAAAATTCTTAAAAGGAATTAGGCCCAGTTTCAATTGTTGGAACATATTCTTTCTAGTTCATAAATGGTGAAGAAGGATGTGGAGTGTTTTGAGAATTTGCTGAGTATGGAGTGACCTCCACATTGCTTTTTAAGAAGTCACACAAAGGATTATTTCTTGAATTCAGAACCAGTTATTATTATTTTTTAAACCCTTACCTTCCGTCTTTGAGACAATACTGTGTATTGGCTCCAAGGCAGAAGAGTGGTAAGGGTAGGCAATGGGGTTCAAGTGACTTGCCCAGGGTCACACAACTGGGAAATGTCTGAGGCCAGATTTGAACCTAGGACTTCCCATCTCTAGGCCTGACTCTCAATCCACTGAGCGACCTAGCTCCCCCACAGAACCAGTTATTAAAAAGTTCATTTTTCACATAAACTGTGTACCTCTGCACATTTACCTGTATAATTTACATTACATATCTATTTAAATTACATATCTCTGCATGTGTGTGGGCACATTGGTCTTTTAGTAAACAAGACCTATACACATCAATTATTACCAGTTATCAATATTTATAACTAAACTCAACACAAAACTTGAATAGTAAATTTCTTTAAATATTTGGTAGATCTATTCCATTATTCATTTAAAATATTTTCCCTAATTGTCTTGTTATAAACTATATTTAATTTTATAAGCTGAATCCTATCCCTTCTTGAAAATAAGGAAGAATATAAGTGTTAAATAAATAAGTCATAAAATCATTTTAATATTTTGTTACTTCATATATAAAGAGGGCATTGAAATAAGGAAGAGCAGATTTTAAGTACATGTCTCTTGTAAACACTAGTTGTGTGTGCAACTATGAACAAGACATTCAACTTCTTAGTATACTTCTAATTCCTTAAGTGTGTAAGTTATAGATGAGCATCTCTTTTGTATCAGTAGAGAGAACTTCTGCATCTGGAATTTCACATCTCCTGCCAATGAAGTTATAGTTCTGAATAAAAACCAATTCCATATATTACCATATGCAAAAAAAAAGATTTTCTCAGTAATTAGTTATTCATTGAATTACAGTGTGTTCACAAGGACCACACAATATTTCATGTTTTTTCAAACATTTCAACTTGTGCAATTTTGTATGCAAAGATATTGCAAATTTTACATCTTGAGCTGAATAACACTTCTACATTTTCAATTCCTACAAGCAATTATTGTCTGTTTTATGTAGAGGCTCCTTATCCTCATTTAAGCAAGATGAAATATAGTAGTATATCACAAAATTAAACTGACTGGATTCAAATAACCAGACAAAAATAAGCAGTGGAAAAAATTTAAGATAGAAAAACAAAACAAACAAACAAAAACCCCAAAACCCAAAACTTTGCATGACTAATGCAGAGGGAGTGAGTAGAGACATGAAAGACATTTATGTGATCACTAGAATAATGTAAATGGAAAGAAAATCCACCAAAATACAAGGAAAATGAATGTTGAAGAATCATAAAGAGCTGGCTTGGCTCCAAACAAGAAATATTTTTAAAAGACTCCTTCCCCTTACTCCCTTGTGGAAAAGGAAGGAGATTCATGGATGTAGAACATAGCATATAATTCAAGATTTTTTTCAAAGGATGATCAGTATTGCAGAATCTCTTTTTTTGTTTTATTTTATAAATGCTATAAAGGATTGTTCTCTATGTGGTGGCAAGGGAGAGGGATGTGAGGAGAATGTAGGCAAAGTAAAAGCAAAAGATATGGAAAACATCTATCAAATATAAATTTTAGGGGCTTGATAAGGCCCCTCATTTAAAATCAATAAAAGAAGAAAGATTCTTTCAAATCAGTTGAACAACTTAATTCTCTGTAATGAATAATAACTAAAATAAAATACTAGACATATATCTGCATTTTAACCCATGATAACATTTTAGAAATTTTATAGAGAGCACCCATCCCAGCATAATAGTTCAGATATGATTATGGATGAATAACTAATACTAATTATGGCTTGACAAGAATTGTTTAGTAATATCTTGGCAAGAAATTGTGGCTGGAGTCCTTTTAAAAAATAGCAAGGTGTACATTTCATGAAAACTACCTCCTCTAATTGGTAGGACTTCCAGGCATTCTCAAGTGAGAGGCCAAGGATTAATTGGGCCAGAGAGACTGAAGCACACTCTGACTTATGAAAGAAACTGCTTAAGAACAGTGGTGAGGTTCACTGGAAAATTAATATGGGAAGTTACTGCCTGTGGCATAGTTGTCCTGAGAATACATAAATTGAAGACTTCATTTGCCTATTTAGTTGGGCTGGCAAAATTTCCAGGGGAAAAATCACACTAAGGGTGAGTTCCATATCCTAACACAGAAGTGGTCTCATTTGTGCTCTGGGGATTATATGTAAGTGGATTCCTATGAGTAAAGGTAAATGTAACTAAGACTATATGGCTTTTTTCCCCTTATGACTTGGACAAGTTGAAATAAATCAAGACACATCATTGAGATGCAGTTTCTGTGAAATAAAACACCAATTAAGAGGGCTCAACTGCTGTGCCCATAGTGAAATTTAACTTTGTCTGCAGAAAGAAATGCTACATTTTATTAGATCATAGGAGAATTGACTCTCCTTATTTGTATAGAATACTCCTTGTGTCATCTCTGATGGTTTGTCTATAAGTTTCTTGCCTTTTCCACCTGACTACTGCCTGAATTATTTCTCTTCAAGTTACAATAAAAAAAAAAAAAAGAACACTTAGCGCTGCCCAGGTAAATAGATTTTAAAGCTGGAAGAGGTCACAGAGGTCCTCTAATTAGAACGATGTAGCTTAGAAAAGTTAAGAACTTTTCTCCAAGTTTTGGCCAGCCAGCCTAGGATTTTTATTTCAGAACCTGAGTGGGAAGTGGTCAGTATTGGCAGCTTCATCAACAGGGCCATTGTCACACTAGGGTGCTCTGGGGTGCCAATATAGGGGATTTGGCAGGCTTGTGCTACCTTTTGGCTGATAACAGTTCCCCAGTTTTTCAAACAAATGATAGCAATATATGATACTTACATGTAGTTAACTATATCAGTGTGTGATGCTTTGGCACATGTGCCATCAGGAATAGCCATGGCTGCAACTTTCTATGGGGCCCTGATGATATTGAGGAAAGTTTTGGCATTTACCTTTGGAAGAAGAGAAATAACAAACCCGGTTTTGGAACAATTAGTGGAACATGTGAACACCCTAATTGAGATAAACAAGCAGATCAGGGAGGGAAAGGATCTAGATGCAAAGACAATCATGTAGCTAGAGATTATTGAGAGTGCAGTCACACCAAAAAAGGGGGGGGTGATATTAAACAACAAGCTACGGATAAGAACACTGAAGAACAACAGGTTGCAGGGGCTGAAGCAGCTCCTGTAACTATCCTTCCCATTACTGATAGGATAGTGATGATAGTGATACAACCTGACTTGGGCATTATACATGTTAAAGGCTACAGCATAACAAAGGTCATAAAAATATTGCAGAGCAAAGCCAATATTTGACCCCAGATCATCATTCTGCCAAAGCAGGACACTTTTCTATCATTGGATCTCCATGGCTTTTTATTTTCTGGTTATATTGTTAAAACTTCTTTTACTATTGACAATTATTATATCCTGTAATATATTAGTTCAAGCAGTATGGTCTAGTACAAAAATCCCTGAACTATGACAGAGTTTCAATGTGCAGATCTGACTTTATGTGTGACCATAGATGGGATTTGTATTTTTGGCTGCTTCTCTGCATGTGGAAAATACGACTCCATAAGTATCTGAACCTCAAGTCAGATCATTAAAGGGAAATTTTTTTCCAAAATAAAAAGTTACATGCAATAAAAAGTTTGATTATGGTTCCTCCAAAAAGTCAGTTTGGGTTATTAGATTGTTTGCTTTGCCTTCAGGATGACGTGGGACTCAATTTCTGCCTTTGGCACTTACTGGATGTGTGAACTTGGGAAAATCAATTTGGTATTCTTACTATCACCAGGGAAACAATTCATGATCAATATTTAGATTGAATGTAAATAGGGGGATTGGAAATGTCTAGTTCAGTTAGTTTTAAAAAAAATAACATTCAAACTGATCATGTGGGATACTGTTGACAAACAACCAGCTTCTTTTCTTTGATTTTATGCTCATAAGACATATATAGATACAATTCTCTATTTTCTAAAACAGATAATGATTAATTTATTCTTATTAACAGGGCCACACAAGCCAAAACAAAGTTCTGGCAAAGGCCTTAAGTAGTATTATATAATATTTAGTATGTAGCTTACAATGACATAAAATTTGTTGTTGTTCAAGAATGTTTGACTCTTTGTTTCACTCTTTTGGGGTTTCCTTTGTAAGTGTTAAAATTAATGGTTTGGCTCTGTATATGAAATTATAAATCTTTTATTTACAAAAGTGGTAGAAAGACTGAAAGTAGAGATATACAAAAGGGTAGAGAAGACATTAACCTATATAACTAAAGATTGTTCCAGTGCTTGGCTCAACCAGGACTTGTTAAATTTCAATCAGAATTAAACTCTCTCCAGAAGACAGGAAGGGAAAGTCAGTTATTCACTCACCCAAGTTCCCTCCAAGAGCCAGGCCAAAACAATGCCTGGAGAGGAAGGAGACTCCTGAGGCCAACTTTCCTCTTTGAGCCAACCTTCTTCTTGAAGCCAACTTCCTTCTTGGATTGACTCTCTTCTTGGAGTTCCCACCCTACTAGACTCTACTTTTTGCTTGCTTTTATGTTGACTTCTTGTCTCTTCCCTTCTTCACAGGGGCCCATCATAGTTTCCAAATTTTCTAGCCCTGCCCAGAGGGCAGTGTTGTGGGAACTGTGATGGATAAAAGAGGAGTACACTAAAGTTGGGGGGGTCCTCCCCTTCACTTGTGAGTGATGGAAGGATAAAAGGTGATTGAGGTTATAGGAGAGGAATGAAAGGGAAGGCTGAGTTTAGGGAGGAATGGACAAAGCGGTATTAGGATGGTAAGGGTGCAGGGTGAGGTGTTCAGGAGAGGCAGTTAACACAGACTAGACTCCCAAGCTAGAGACAGAGGATACTGGGGGTAATAGGCTGAACCCTTTCAGGCAGGAAGGAATACACAAGGAATAAGGCCAGTCAGAAATTTTTGAAATCTGACTTGAGGGCTTTCTTGTCAGTTTCTCAAGTCCTCAAAGGAGGAGTCACAAGACTCCTCCCTGTCAGGGAAACTGAAGGGATTCAGGAGGAAGCATTAGGCAACTACTTCCTCCCAAGATGGATGCCGCTAGTTTTCCTCAGGAAATAAAGAGGTTAAATCCTTCCCCTTCAACCCATGCCTAATTCTTCAACACAATGATTCTCTAGGGGGTTTGCTTAGGTAACAAAGAGATTTATTAATGTTCAAGGTTGATCAAGAAGGAGAGAGGATTTTGAGGTTTCTGACAGCACCTAGGGAGAAACTCAAGATGGGGGAGGGTCACAGGAATGGGTTTGACTGAGAGAGAACCTGCTTTCTCAGCCAGGGAAGATGTGGCTGCTTTTAAAGTTGAAAGGATACTAAAGGGATACTTAGAATTCAAGGATGTTCTACTTGCCTATTGGGGAAACTAAATCCACAAAGTCTATTCACTAAAAACCCAAAATCCACCCTGCCTCCCAGAGCCCCAGGAAAACAGGCAGAGAAAACAGGGAAATAATATGGAGAAGGTCAGGGAGAGGTCCAGAGAATTTAGCTAGGTTCAAATTGTCCAGATACAAAGCACAGGATAAAAGCAAAACCGAAAGGCAAAGGAGAGCTCTAGTTGGTCCTTCTGCTCTGTTCAAGGCTCAGGAACCAACTCACTTCTCTCAGAATTCTAAGGCTTCTAACTACCAGAAGTTTTCAGTTGGCCCCGTGCAACATCACAAGCCTCTCTTGCATCTTTTGCATTACAGAACTTGTTTGAACCTTCTGGAGGGGCAAATACTCATCAAAAGAGTTCACACTTTCTGAGGGTGTGAACAAATTTCTGACTCTTTGAGTTAGAAAAAAGGATGGAGCTCTCCAAGTATCTTGCTGACATTTCACCTAGCAATAGGTAGCGTATGAATTCACTAAGTGGTTTGTGAGCTCTTCCACATAGTTCAAGCTTGTGTTGATTCAAAGTTATTGTTAAGTGTTAACTCCAACTAGGCAAAGAGAATAAAGGATTCCCTTTTACAAGTGCAAACTCAAAAAGAAAAAAAAAATTCCCTTTTACACCTTGGCAAAGAAACTGGATTGGCTTAGTGTTTTCTTCTCCAGGTCATCTTGCCTATAAGGAAAGGGAAGCAAACAGGATTAAGTGACTGGCCCAGGGTCACGTGGCTAGGAAGTATCTGAGATATTATTTGAACTCAAGCCAGATTTAAAGATGAATCTTCCCCATTCCAAGCCTGGCACTCTATCCAGTGTGCCACCTAGATGTCCCTCATGGTGTCATTCACTGCTTCTATGGTCTTCCAGGACCTTGGAACAAATTGTTTTTATTTGCCCATTCCACTGGGGAGAGTCTTCACAAGCTTGTGGTAGACATCTTTCTCCCTCTGATAGGTTTAAGGCCTGTTAGTTACCATCAACCTTGTTTAGCCCCTCTCCCAAAATGGTTTTCTTGGGATGTGACTGCTGTGCATACTACAAATTATTAGAGACAAAGATGAGAATTGTGTGAAAGGTAAACACCAAAAATGTAAGAGTAGCCCCGAAAAGGGCTCAGCAAGCCAAGATCTCACACCAGAGGTGCTAGTCCTCCCTGAACACTCCATACTTACTAGCTGTGTGACCCTGAGCAAGTCACTTAACACTGTTTGCCTCAGGTTCTCAACTGTAAATGACTAAAGAAGGAAATGGCAAACTACTCCAGTATCTTTGCCAAGAAAACCACAAGTTGGGGCTATGAAAAGTCACTCAGAAACTAAAACAATAAAACAAAACAAATAAAAAAAACACAACAAGTAATTAAAAGAGTATTGAGTCATGTAGAGTAGAGGGGAAGACAGCTTAATAGACTATGATAAATTATATAGCATGTAATGCAGGGTTGTAGCAAGATCCAAGGGCCAGTGGAATCAGGGAACAAACATGCAGATATTAAAGCCAAATTCACAGTGAGGTATGGACCGAGTACAATTCTAAACTTGTCTTTGGTGGAGGAAGATGATCTCACAAACGCATACACCCCAAAGGAACTGAAGGATTAGAAGAAACATCATGGTGCATACTTAGCTAACCGAGTTTGGCTGGGGGCAAATAGAAAACCTATGTTGCCTAGATCCCTGTATTTCACCTTCTGCAATGCACTACACAAAAAAGGGCATTATGGAAGTCTGGGCATTGCAGATTCTATAACTAGGTATTGGAATGCAAGGGGCATATATGAAGTTGCAATGAGTTTCTCAGAGGCGCAGAATTTGTATGCAATTCAACCAGACAATTACAAAAGTCCACAGTCTGGGAGGCAAACCACTAGCTTATGCATCATTTGAATGCTTACAAATCTATTACATCACCATGCCAAGGTGTCAGGGTTACAGATATGCATTAGTGATAGTGGACAAACTAACCAAGTGGCCAGAAGCTTTCCCAGCCAGATGCAACACTTCAGCATTTGTTGTGAAAGTCTAACTGAGAGAATTAATAACCAGGTTCTCTATTCCACTACACATTGCTTCAGATGCTGGTTCTCACTTCACGAACAAGATTTTAGCTACAGTATACAAGACCCTAGGAGTCAAACAACATCTTTTCTCAATATACAGACCCCAATTGAGTGGACAGATTGAGAGAGTGAATAGATCTTTGAAGACTCTTAATAGCTAAAATCTGTGCAGAATCACATCTGAAATGGCCTGATGCATTACCATTGGCACTATTCCATCTTAGATGCCAACCAAATAGCATCATTCACTTATCGCCATTTGAAATGTTATATGGCCATACATTGTTCCATGGCAAGTCACCTCAAAGCATCCACAAATTATCACATCTGGGTATGGAATACAAACTCTGATTTTACATCAAAATGATTATCCCAAACCCAATTATAACTTAGAAGAAACATCCATAAACCATCATGACAATGAAGAAGAATCATTGGCAGAAGAAGACACAACTTCAGATTTCCAATCAATCCAAGATCTAGACACTGATGTCGACGAATGATATGAAAGCACAAAGAACATTAAGACGAACTGTTGTTACCTGTAATGATCTTTATTAAACCACAAAGGAAAAAAGAAAAGAAAAGATTAATCATTTTTCATGGACATTTAAACTTTGTTTGTGACACAAACACACCAGAACATAAGTTCCTGTGCAAGTTGACAAGCGCGTGTGGTAACATCAAATGACACAAGGAAGGTGTTGCTGACTTCACGGATTATCACAAGGACAGCAACCCCGAGGACTACAAAATACTTCTGTGACCAGATACACAAACAGTGTATGGGACAACACTGTGAAGAGGAGCATCGGATCCATGCATTTGGAGAACACAACTTACACCCAATGGAATTCTCATTGTACCCAACAATTTAGATTCCATCCATGAAGTACATACAATTTGCAGAAGAATTCCAGAGGAGTAAATACATAACACTTCGTTACATGGGTAGGTCACACTGGACAACACATAAAACATTTTCTGACTTCACATATACATGTGAAACACTAACTTACATGAAGAGAGAAGGATTTGTTTGCCTTAGCCAGAGTTTTCCTCTTACTTTGATTCAGACACCTTCTACTCAAATCACCTGACATTTCTTTTAAAAAATGTAAATATGTAAATGTTTGATTACTAATTCTTAGCAATAAGTTTTACTAACACATAGGGACAGTTAGTTTGTCTGATAAGTTAGAACAAGGTCAGAATTTTCTAAATTTTCTTTTTATATATTGTACATAGTTTAAGTCTATGGTTTAACCAAAAGGACTTATAAAGAATGTTAGGCTTAATTATTCTTACTAATGCTTCTAACATAGGCATAAGTGTAAGACATTGATATAGTAACTTTAGCAAAATGAATTAGAATTTAGGAGCTTGCAGAAATTTTCTTATTTTATACATTTGTTGTTAGTTCATGAAATTAGAAAAGTACATAGATAGAATTTATTATTTTGTTTTAGTTAGCAAATGTTAGCTTTAAGGCTGTTTATTAATGTTTGCATTTAATCTGCTTTTTCTTTCTGTTCAAAAATTTTGCAAAACTTAAATCCCCATTTCTTTCCTATGCCTTTCCCATAACCCGTCTTAGTTTTAGCTTAGATTAGTCATAGCATAGATTAGGAGCTAGAAACCCCTTTTTTTATTTTGCAAAACTTAGTTAGGGATAAAAGCATAGTTATAGTTTAGCTTAGAGTAAGAGTAGAATCCCTCAAGATGGTAAGAACCAGGAAATGTTGAAAGGTGCAAATTTCCAAAAGACAAATGAGCAGATTGTAATGCAGGTTGCAGCAAAAGCTCTTGCTTTTGCAAACCAACTGTAGCATCCCTGACAGTTGGAAAGGGATAAAATGCTCACACGGGACTCCCTCTTCTGTGACCCTTCCCCCAGCACGAGCTTCTCCCTAGCAACAGTTACAAAACCCTAATACCTTTTTCCCTCAGCTTACCCCTGCTATTAATAAGCCCCTTTGGTATTAACACAAAGAGTTTCTGGTGAATCATTGTATCCACTAGTAGGGCAAAGGCTGAAGAAGGAAAGGAATAACCTTTCTTTATTTCTTGAGGACAAACATAGGTATCCATCTTAGGCAGGAAGTGGCCAGCTGCCTCTTCCTGTACAGTTTCAGTTTTCACGGGCAGGGAGGGGCCTCTTTTCTCCTCCCTCAAGGGGCCTTAGAAACTAACAACAGAAACCCTTCAGCCAGACTCATACCATCTCTGGCTGACCCAATTCTTCTTACATCATAGAGATAGTCTCCTAGCCTGAAAGACCCAGCCTATTCCTCCCAGTACCCTCAAGTACCTAGCCTCTGTCATTAGCCTGCTTGATTAGCCCTTCCTATACTCCCTATTCATCCCTTATCTTCCTATATCCCTGATTTATTACCTACATTATCATATCTTATTTACTTTTCCATTACAAGCATTGCATAATAGAATAGAATGTAGTACAGCAGAGAGTAGTGTAAAACATAATATGGGTATAGTACTATGTGGTAAATAGAGTACTACATTTAAATTGTTAATGTTGTTTAATCATTTTCAGTTGTATCTGACTCTTCATAATCTTATTTGTATTTTCCCTTGGCAAAGCTACTGGAAGGACTAATTATTTCTTTCTTTAGTTCATTTTATAGATAGGAAATTGAAACAGAGTTAAATGACTTTCTTAGAATCACACAGCCAGGAAGTATTTGATGCCAGATTTTGAACTCAGGTCTCCAGACCTGGCACTCTATCAATTGTGCCACATAGCCACCGTATAGTAAGATGTGGTATATGGTAATTAAATATAGTGTAGCATGCTTTGGCATACTAGCATAGTATATTAAAGTAGAGTATAGCTTGGTATACTATAACAGTATATGATAGTAGTTTCACTGAAAGATTTGGGAGTATATTTATTAATCAATTGAGTAGAAACACATTATTTTCCAAGTCAAATCACTGATCATTCTTTTTAGGGGAGGGATTTATTTTTATGTGGGGGAGAAAATCGTAGTTAAGAGCTTATGAAATAAATTTCCAAATATTTGAAAGTGTATGTTTCAAATTATGAACCCATTTTTCCATACTTAAGGAAAAAAAACAGAAAAAGAAGGAAAGAATTAACCTTTACTTCTTTCTCCTTATTTTTCTGATGTGTATTTCCAACTAATTTTGTGGTAGTATTTCAATGGGATGACATTCGTCTTTCTAAAATAAGTACTAAGTTAAACATATATTTACTATTATGCTCCCAGGCAGTTAGATGACACAGTGGATAGAGTCCTGGGAATGCAGTTGGGAAGACTGAAGCTCAAAACTAAATTCAACACTTACTAGTTGTGTGACCCTGAGCAAGTCACCTTACTCTGTTTGTCCCAGTTTCCTTGTTTGTAAAATTATTTGGAGAAGAAAATAGCAAACTACTCTGATATTTTCCCAAGAGAACCCCAAATGATTTCATGAGTAATCAGATATGACTAAAAATGACCAAACTATATGAAAAAAAGTTATGAACACTATTCAATAAAAAAGAAAACTTTAAATTACTTGGTTCATAAATTTCCTCAAATATACACTATGCTTAAGTCAAAAGCAGCCAGACATTTACAGATTCAAAGAAGCATTTCAAGCCCCATAGGACTTCATGGTTGAGTAGAATTTAAAATGTTACTATAATGGAAAACATCTATGATTTTCAAATGAAAGTAAATAGGCCATTGTTTGCTATAAACTTGGAAATTCTGGAGTGGGAAGGCTTGGAAGCCAGGAGGCAGATGAACCAGCCAGACCAACGATTTTTATTTTTCATCTTCCCAAATGTTATGACAAAATGTCTTGCAAGTTTGAATGAGGGTCCAATGGAGGAATAATACTAAATCTGAGAGATTTATAGAAAGAGAAAACAAATATCCTAGTTTTGGGGCAATTATGCAGTTCTTCAAGTAAGTCCTATTTCATTCTCAAGCTGCCCCTTGGATTGCCAATGACTATTTCTACAAAATGACTGTGCAGTGAATGCTAACTCAGACAAGACTAACAATCTGGAAAAGCTTCCCATACAAATCTGGCTTTGAACTGTTCTTTCATCCAAAAACCAGCCTTGCTAAGTGCAGAGAGGATCATAACCAGAAGGCTGACCACATGGAGATAAAATGTTTGGCCAAAGCAAACAGGATAATTCTCTACTAAGGCATGGAGGTTATTATTTGAATTAGTTATGAAGGATCTACATTAATGAAATAATGGATCTTTTGGGGAGTAAAGGATTTATCGTACATTTAAATATTATTTTACTCAAATATTTCAGTATTATTTTCCCTTAATGTAAATTCACTGTAAGTAAATGCAATTTCTTTTTTACTTTAGCCCTCAGTGCCTAGTACAGTGCCTGGTAAACAGTAGACAATTAAAATATTTATTAATTGATTATTTTTGAATGACTAAAATCCAGATTATTATGTTTATCCATCAGTGTATTTCCTGTTAAGTCGAAGCTTCTAAACATCTCACTTTTTAGGCCAGACAACATTGGTTTCTGCAATACCACTTTAGTTGTAGAAATTTGTTTTTATCTTCATTATAAGCATTCTTGAAATGTTACAATTAGTGAATTTTTGCAGCTCAGTTAAGTGACATTTGATCAGAAGACAAAAATAAAACAAAGAAGAGGGAGGGGAAAATCAGAAAAATATTCAAGGAAGAGCTGGCATTTGATTTAGGCTTTAAAAGATGGGTGACAATTCATAAGGAGAACAGCAGAAGGCAGAACATTCTGCAACTCAATTAACAGGTATTTATTGAGTGTTTTTTAAGTGCTAACCATTGTGTTAAGCAACAGGCTACAAGGAATGCAACAATCCTTGCTGGGTAACAAGGACACCTACATGGGAAAACAAAGGTGCCATTTGGTGGATTACAAGCTCTCCTATAAGGATCTGGATACTTAAACTCAAGAGTTTGAAATTAGCTAGTAAAGCATCATAAAGTCCTGAAATCTTTTAAGGCAAAGGAATGATATAAAAATATCTATACATAGAGGGCAAAGGTTAATCTTGCAGGAAGGAGAATAAAAGGAGATCTGAATGGAGCAGCGTAGTTGGAAAGGTAGAGAGAATGGAAGAAGGAAGTTCAATAAGGGAGCTATTGGTGTCCAGACTTTGAACTCAGCTTTATTTTATGAATTGCTACTGGCCTCTTTTACCCAGTATCCATATTTCTATAGTAACTGACCTCCTAGTTGTAACTCCTTGTCTATGTTCCACCAATCTTCAATTTTTTTTTCTGTCAGCTTGTTCTAGTTATTGTTCTTAGCCTTTTTCTAACACAATCCACAGCCCTGTATTGACCAGTAGGATTTATTTGCTAGTAATGAATGGGTACCCAGGGATATTCCAAATTTTTCAATGAGAAACTGTCAATGAATCCTTCATAGCAACATTTTACAAGAGTGTTTACAAGAATAGCAGACTTTCGGTATGTTATCCAGTCTGTTTCTTCTCTGAACTTATGTAATCCCTAAAGAATTTGTGTCAGAGGTAATTCCCCAGGCAACATAATAAGAATGCATCAGAATTTGAAAGGTTTAGATTTCAAAGCTGACACTCTACTCCTGGCAGTCCAATTCGAACAAACCTTGACCTTAAGCCTCTTTGAAGCAACACTGAGCTCTCGTTTTATTTTTAGGCACACAACCTAAATTCCCTTCCAGCTTCTGGGTATTACCAGGGCTTCCTTCTACCGGGAGATAACCTCACTGCTGTGTGCCTGCTTTAGGCTTTGAGTATAACAGGATCCATGGGTAATGACTCTCATGACCTTTCCAAATTCTAGTTAAATGATATTGCTGTACAGTAAAGTGCATGGGCAGCTGTTGCTTTAGGGATATTCTTAATCTCACACCAACACTTCCAAGCGGGAGTGAGGATCAGAAAAATAATGTATTTGTATCAAAAAAAAAAAAAAAGAACGGAATCTAGCTGCCATAAAGTAAACCTATAACATTAAAGAGGTACTACTATACACTAACTGAAACTTTGCAAATCAGAGCCAAAAAGGCATATTTGAAGTTATTTCTACAATTTTTCTATAATTATTAACATAAATTTCTTAAAATATAAAAAATAGAATGAAATTAGCTTTTCACTTTGGATTATTAAAGGATACAGTCCTTTTGCATGTAACCCTATTAAAATTCCCCTCTCTTGCATTTTGGATGATTATTAGTTTTCCAAAGCTAAATTTGATGTTACATTTTAGGTGTTATATCTCCAGCTCAATTTCTTTGAAACCAGGACATTCCTGAGACTGTTAAAAAATGCCAAGGGTATCTGGCTTATTGGAAGGGCCTGAACCATGGGGAAGACAAATAAAAATTAAGTAAATCTGATTCTCAGAGGGAGGATCAAATCAAGAGGGGAGGCCTGAAGTGTTCATGATCATAGTAACAGGTACCTACAGGAACTCAAAGCCTCCTCAGAGAGTCTTGTACACCTCAGTGTTTCACACACCTTCACCTCTTTAACTCATCAACAAGCTTAATAATGATGTTGATGTTGATCATTATGATGATGGTAACAATAATAATTGGCATTTATATATTGGCTACTATTTGCATTAGGCACTTTACTAAGTACCTTACAATATTTCATTGGCTCCTTACAACCTTCTTGGTCAGCAAATGTTAGTATTATCACATTTTACAGTTGAGAAAACTGAGACAAATATCTTCAATTTCACTTGTCCAGACTTTTGTAATAGCCTCCTGTTTTATTTGGGCATGTGTGTGAATTCCCAATAATCAGAATAGTGCCTTGTTCATGTTTGTGTTGTGAAGGGTTAAATTTTTGGGGGGCAGGAGTTTGATCAAAAGCCAGTAGACCAGTTTATTAAATGCAAAACATTTAGTTTATAATTAGGAAATACGGGTAGGAAATAGGAAGGAGGAAAGTGAAAGTAATCTTATAATAGATTATAACTATATCAAAGATCCCAATCCTAACTAAATTTCTCTAAAAAACCCTAACTCTATCTGCCTCAGAGGGCAGTTTCTTCTGCTAAGCTGAAGCCCTCGCCTACTCTCCTATACTCACTATCTAATCATATAACCACTATCTACCTAATCTACCTCAGTTATTAATAATCAATAAGGCTATTAAGGACTTAATTTATTTTCTCAGGTTCGTCACAATCCCAGAGAGAGTGAGCCACACACACTCCTCTCCCCAGGGGACCCAGAGACAAAAAGCCCTTTCCAATGGTCTGTAACTTATAGAACCACACTCAGCCACACCCTTCTAACTGCCATCAAGTGCCAAGCAGCATAGCAGGGGTCACCAACTGACAACCAGCACAGCAGGGGGTCTCTTACTAAGAAATCTTATTATTTATTCATTTGGCTCTTAAATGGAAAAAAAGGAGAGATTAATAAAAACTCTTAACAGTGTTGTTGTGAGGCATTTTCATTTGTGTATGATGCTTTCAGATACCCTTTGGGATTTTCATGGCAATGACAATGGAGACTTTTATCATTTCCTTTTCCAACTCATTTTACAAATGAGGAAACTGAGTCAAACAGAGTTAAATAACTTGCCCAGGGTTACATATTAATGAGTATATAAAACTGAATTTTAAATAAATAATTGAGTCTTCCTGACCAATAAGTCTTGCATCTGATGTGAAAGTATACAAAAATGTAAATTATACTTTTCCACCGCAATTATGAGTAAGGAGGCACCTGTCTCTCCAAGTACCAGTTCTTCCTCTATAAAACTGAGATAATAGCATTGCCTTCTTTACAGGGTGGTTGTGAGGAAAATAGTTAATCTTAAGTTACTTTGTATATGAGAGATATTTATTATCATGTTATTTTTGGCATAAATTTCACAAATTGAGCTTCCTGAAGGCTCAGTTATAGTTTTGATCATTTTACATCACTGAAAATTTAACATGAGGGTTTGTATATGATGCAATAAACATGATTTTTTATAAGAAAATATGGATAGTACTGTTAGTTTCAACACTTCTATCCATGACAGGATTTAAGAAAATGAATAATTCAAATAAAGATTTTTTGTGTAAATATAAATTCTTGCCAGTGAGAAGTAGTACTACAATCTAGTGTTGCCTGCTAATTTCTTTAATTTAAACTTTATTTTCCCTAGGACAATATAAGTACAATTTTTCTAAAAGGAGGAAAACCAGATTTTTAAGAAGAGAATCAACTTTAAGGAAAAGATTTGTATTTTTATGTATATCACACTACCTTTTGATTTTAAAGCATTTTCTACTGTTAGCTGCCTCTCTTCCCTGAAACTTTTGTTAGCAACTTAATGTCTACTAGGTTCTTTAATGTTCTGTAAACCTTCATATTGTATCATTTCCACATCATTATTCCATGGCTGAATTACAAGCAAAGGCCAAAAGGCCACAAAGAATTTTTGCAGGCACATTTAATTTCTGTTTCAAAGCAAAGAAAAAAGGAAGTACCTGAGGTATGGGGGAATTGTGTGGGATAATAAGTATTCAACTTTCAAATAGCTAGCTAAAATTATTAAAATTTGAAGTGGGAATATTCTTTTCATTAGAATCTTTTTTCTTTTCATGATTTTTAGATTACAACAATAATGTGGAGGAATATATATAATATATAAAATATGAATATATTTTATTTCTAATTATAATGTATTATATTAATGCACATTATATTTTAATTATGTAAATAATCATCTATTATATTAGTGTATACATTACATATAATACATGGAATATATAATACAAATAATAAATATATATTACATATAATGCAAATACTTATATATGTTTATTTATTTATGGGCCCAGATAATAATGGTATATAGTAGAAGGGGTTCTTGGTTGCCTCTCCACAGGAAAGTTTCACTGACAATAGAAGAAGACATTATATATATATGTGTGTGTGTGTGTGTGTGTGTGTGTGTGTGTGTGTGTGTGTGTGTATAACTGCATGTAGATATATAATGTATGTGTGTGTGCATATACACATAAAATTTCCCACAAAGTCAAATAAACAAGCATTTATTTAGTGCCTACTCTTTTTAAAACATTCCATTCTGGGCCAAAATGCAAAGAAAGGCCAAACCAGTCTTTGTCCTAATGGAGCCCACATTCTCATGGGGAGGGTAACATGGGAACAATGTATGAACAAAATATACAATGAGCCCTTACCTATCATGGGAGTTACATTCTAGTGACCCCAGCAATAGTTGAAAATCAGTGAAATAGTGGCCTTATATTTATTTTATTATTTATATACATTTTAAGGCTTTATAAACCCTTCCCAATCTCCTATAAACCTTTTCCACACTCTCATTAACCTACAGTCTATAAGCCAATAAGCACACAGGATACAGAACACAGCACTATGATTGGTCACCTTTCATTCCATCAACCAATAGTCTGATGCAACAAGTGTAATTTCATGATATAGAATTCTATATCTATATTTAAAAATGGGATATATTGAAGCCATGATAGATAAATCATGATATAGCAAAGGATGACTGTATACAAGACAGATTAAAGAACATGTCAGAGGAAAGGTTCTAGAATTAAGAGGCTTCTGAAGAATGTGAGATTTTAGCTGAGGCTTAAAAGAAACTAGGGAAGCCAAGAAATAAGAGATGAGAAGGGAGAAAATGCCAATCATGGGGAAATATGCCCAGATTAGGGAGACTGAGAATTGTGTAAGAGGCAAAGTATCAATGCCAGTAACACCAGATCACAAAATTGGTGGTATATTTAGGGTTTAAGAAGCCTGGAAATATAGGAAAAGGACAGATAATAATGGTCTTTAAAATCCAGACACAATTTTATTCTGGAACCTTTGATCCTGAAGGCAATAGGGAGCAAAAGCAACTTTTAGGGGGAATCTTAGTGGCTCAGGGGATTGAAAGCAAGGCCTAGAGACTGGAGGTACTGGGTTCAAATCTGACCTCAGACACTTCATAGCTGTGTGACCCTGGGTAAGTCACTTAACTACCACTGCCTAGCCCTTACTGCTCTTCTGTCTTTGAACCCGTATTTATTGGTTCTAAGATGGAAGGTAAAGGTTTAAAAAAACAAAACAGCTTTTTAATCTTCTTGATTGATGACCTGTTAAATCTTCAGAAAGTATACTTTGATAAGCAGTTTAATGTAGTGATGAAGTTCTTAATTAAGATTCAATCAATCAATATTTTTTAAACTTCTACTATTTGCCAGATCTCCAAGAGCTTACAGTCTAAAGGAGGAGGCTGCATATAAATGAATACATAAAAAGTAAGTTCTAAAAATGATAAATAGAAGATAGTTAAAAAAGGAAAGTTCCAAGAATTAAGATGGATTAGGAATGGCTTCTGATAGGATCTGTTTACTTGGGACTTAAGGGAACCTGGGGAGGGCAGTAATCAGCAGTAGTAGAGAATTCTGGGCATGGAGAAAGAGAAAATGTGCAGAGCCAAGTGATGGGAGTGTCTTATTCATAGAACAGTCAGGAAGCCAGTATCATTGAATCTAAGAATATTTCCTGGGGAAAAAGGTGTAAGGAGACTGGAAAAGGAGTAAGGGGCTAAATTTTGAAGAGCTTTGCCTGCCAAACAAAACAATTGGCCTTTTTCCACCCTATTTATTTTCTGTTAGAAGTTTTATTGAATAAAAGATAAAACATAGAAGGCTGAGTTCATGAATATTTTCCTGATGAAGGTACATCTTGTGCTAAGTAACTTAAGAGCAACTCTGGAAAGGATATGACATATATAACTCATATCAATAGCCAAAGAGAACTGGAAGAATTCACATGGACTGAAGAAGCCTTGGACTGTGTGAGATTGAAATGACAGAGTGGAATTCCATTTGCAAGAGAGGGGGTCAGGCCATGGCTCAGAATTCCAGGGGGCCCCCTAAGAACTCTGAGAGAGGGGGCAGTTAAAGTCAGTTGAGTCCTGGGTTTGAAGTAAGCAGGTCACTCTGTTTGCTGTGTCTCAGATCTTGGTTGCTTTTGAGGGCCTAGAGGCTTGACTCTGAACAAAGCTTCAAAGACATCAAGCTTTTCCTATTTTCTCCTATTCAATCCTGTGGGGAAATAGTTTAGAGAAGATTATCATCTTTAGGCATTCTGTCTTACCTAGTCTCCTGACTGAGTCCAGAAGATAACAGATCAACCTTCATTTTGTAACTGATTTTCTAACTTCTTGGTGGGAGGGGGAAGCAAAGTTGCCCTCAGTAAGATCCTACTCCTCCCTGCTGACAAGCCTGCTTGAGATTCTGTGTGTGTGTCCTCTCCATAAACCAAAGATTAGCAAGACCTGATTACTCTACAGACCACTGGCATCTTACAGCTTCCCCAGATATAACAGTTTGGAGAGCCAGCCAGGAGACTAGGTATGTCTTTGAAGTTTTTAAGACATGGAGGAAGGGTCTTACTTTGGGCTACAAGGCAGGAGGAAGTAAGCTTGAGGAGTTGTGAGTATTTCCCTAAATATAACCAGACACTGTTCCCAAAGGATTAAAGGTTTAATGATATGTGGGGAAGAGAGGGAAGGGAGATCAAAATAGGATATCTAAGGTCTGGGAAGCTCTAAAACTGTTATTTCCAAGCATCCCCTCCCCCCAAAGGGGAAAGGTAACTTGATTTGCTAGTTTGCTCTCTAAACCTATAGGTAGTTTTCTCTTATATCTAAATAACTAAATAGAGACAACTGTGATGTTGATTGAAGGTCAAATCAAGGTAAAGCAGGTTGGAAGCTAGGAACTAAAATGGCTTTGTTCAGATTCAACCTCTAGCCCCTCAAAAGCAACCAGGATCTAGGACACACCAAACAGAGTGACCTGCTTACTTCAAACCCAGGACTCAACTGACTTTAACTGCCCCCTCTTTCAGAGTTCTTGGGGGGGGCCCTGAAATTCTGAGCTGTGGCCTGACTCCCCTCTCTTGCAACTGGAATTCAACTCTCCCACTTCAATCTCACAACTGAAGCTGCTTTTTGTCCCTCTCCCCTTTAATTCAGTAATATGTAATCCTATCAATGTAAGGGTAAATAAAAAATGTTGGAAAAGGATTAAAAAATCATATTTGTTGTAACTATCAATTTAAAAAATACCATTTCTCTTCTATGTTTCTAAATGAGGAAATGAACAAATCAAAAACAATGATACCAAAGATGGAAGAACCTGGACAGGAAGATAAGGCCTTGCCTTTTATATTGACATCACTATTTCTTCAATGACTTTTTCTTTTATAAGCAACTTCCTAACCTGGGAATATATCTCATCTAGTTAGGTGGACTGAAAGAGATGACCAAAATCCTTTATGAACAGAGAGAAGCAGCTCATCTCAGACTGCTTCCTTTAAACAACTTTTAATTACAAAAGAAAATGGAAAATTTCCCCTCTTGAAGCACTCAAACATGGTTATACATGAAAGAAGTCAAATTACTGGCCCTAGACTGATGACAGTCCAGTAAACCCCTGATCTGTCTGTATCAGGTTGTAGGCTGATCTGACAGGACTATTCACCCAACTGACAGGAAAACAGGATCTGACTGCTGTATTTTTATAAAATTAGTAGTTGGATTTATTAAAATAGTTCAACAAAGGTAAAGTACGAAGGGCCAGGGATTAGAGTCCCTAACACTAGATTTATAATCTCCTCCCTCAAATCTATGGGGCTCTCACGAAACCCTCTTCTGTTTCTTGAGGCTATTTATTCTACTCTGTCTATCTAGACCCTCCAAATATCCATCTGGCTTCCTGAAGTACTGGCCCTCCAAAATATTTATGGGGACAAGTAATTGTTTGGTAGGAGTAGTTAAGGGTGAGATAGATGATGAATTCACCCTGGTGGGCTTTAGTCAAATATGGCTTTGATCGCACCTCCAGGCACACAGATCTCTGGGCTCTGGTTGGCTTAGTCTCAACAAAATGTCAACAAGATAAACTCTTTGAGTCAACTGGAACATGAGAACTCATTGATAGGAACAGGAGAAACCTGAGTGGATAGGATCTCTTGGTTGGGGATGGAATGGATAATGGAGAATCTCAGGATCAGGGCAAATAGCTTCGCATAGAAAGTCAGGTCACCAATGATAGGAAGTGCTTCTCCAAATCTCCAAGAGACAGGAACACTCCCCCAACTGTGGCTCTGAGTCTCCCTTAAATAATTTCACCACACTCTCTTGGAATCTTTCCTATTCTGTTCCATGCGTGAGCCAACCCAGCTATGCGGAGTCAATCACAGACCTCTGCAAAAGCTTTTCCCTCTCTTTCTATCTTTCCATACATAAACAACATTCTCATTGGCAAGATGACCACTTGGGCATATAAACTTTAAACTATAAACCCCTATAAACTAGGGTTAGAAGTGGAATAACATGAATTCCATATATTGAATTTTACTGATATGAAAGTATTAGTTTGTGAAAGTCCTAAGCTTCATGAATCCACCAAAGACTCCTCTTCCCCAAATATTCATAAAGTTAAGAACCTGTAGAGTAGAAGATAGTTTAACTTTGAGTCAGGAAGTTCCGTGTTTTAATTTTGTCTTTGACATGGCTGTATGGGCCAGGAATATAATTTAAACTCCCAAACAATTTTCCAGCACTAAAAATTACAGAATATTTGCTGATCTTCACTGGCACAGTCACTTTCCTCACCATTAATTACCCTAGCTAATCTTAGGTCTAGGTGATTTCTTCACATATATTTAGATAAAAGTTATGATAAATAAAGTTTGCTCAGCAAAACGAAGGTCAAAGTCAAGCTTCTCTTAGAAGTACAGGACTTCATGTTTAGAAAAAATACTTTCATTTCTTTTGCTATTCATGTGATGCTAACAGGCATCATCCTTTCCTTGCCCTTCACCACTCAAACATTTCAGAAAGTTCCACTGTAGAGGTCTTTACCCTCATTGTTACATGGGCATACAACAGAACAATCCTGCACATGCCTTGTCCAAAGTTTTGTAAAGAACTTTTCCTTCATCTTGTTAATAGCCCAACAGAGCTTTGATAAGGGTAATTCAGTTATATTCAGATCTTGCTATTGTGTTCTGTGTCAATTTTCTTTTCCTCTGGCCTTTGGTAAATGGATTCTGCTATTCCCATCCAGTTAATCCTGCTCAGTTGTCACATTAAGGTCCTGCTCTACTTATCTTTCTTGAATTAAAATAAGTGGCACTTTTAAGGTTTGTGAAGCACTTTATAAACCTAATTCCTGAAATTCCATTTGCTCCCTAGGCAGTTTACTAGATATGTCCCTGAGCCAAAATTATCATTGGTTAAACATGTTCAATGGGTGTAAATTTGCTCAAAACTATAGATTATGAGTACTTTCTAATATATTGACCCCAAAACACAGATTTAAAAGCAAAGCTACTTAATGAAATTGAATACTAAGAAAGGTGTTGAAATAATTTTTATGAAAAATCTTCTATTTGCTTTAGCAAAATCACACATGATTAATGAGAATAGCAGACACAAATTTGAAGTCAAATGCATAGAGATAATTTAACATATTAAAGATAATTAGATTATAAAAGGAAAGAATGTTACAAGAAGAAAAAACGTATCAAAATAGAGACTCCAGGACATGTATGCTAACTGATAACTGAAAAATGACTATGAAAGATAAAAGCTGAAAGGACATTGAAAAAGGTGCATTTAGAAAGGTAGGAGCAGGAGCAGCCTAGAACAGTATCACAAAAAAAAAGTAAAGTAGAAAAAGGAAAGGGTTAATAGTATGCAGAGTTAGAGAAAGTTCACTGATGAGGAAGACTGAACATCTCTACTGTAGGAGAAAAAGATTGCTAGTTATTCTTGAGAAAGCAGTTTCAGTAAGGTTGCTGCCATCAGAACCACACTTCCTGAAGATTAAGAAATGAGTAGGAAGAGAGAAATTTGAAGTATTGTATGTAGATGACTTTAGGAGTTCTGCAGAAAAACGAGAAGGGATATGACAATTATTTAAACAGATGGCAGGGTCAAATGAATGGTTTGTTAGTAAGTTTGAAATCTGACTGTCTGCAGGCAGAATGTAACTATGAAGTACAGAATATTAGTTTGTAGAAGAAAAGGAGAGGGTATGGCTCATGGAGACAAGAGTTAACGGCATCAAAAGCAAAATTAAATGAAATCAGCATTGATAAGGGAAGGCTCAGATTTTTCTTATGAATGAAATCAAAACAAGGATGAAAGTGCAATTCAAAGAGGGATTCTGATAGAATAGAAAGAGATAAAGAAGCTAATGGCAGCCTCGATTTCCATTAAGTAAGAAGAAGGGTCATATACTGAGAGATAAAGGGATGTAGATGGCATTGTGAATATGAGAGGTGGAAGGAAGGAAAAAACCACTTTGTAGAGTACTGAAAAGAGGTAAATAAGGGAGAAAAAATTATGTATATATTGTGTGGCAAAGAAGGACCTCTTGAGGGTAGGAAACAAATTAGTAGTGGCCCCAGTGATCAGAACTTCATCATTTCTCTTGTTATAGTTCAGTAGCTCTGATTTTAATGGAAAGAAGGTAACTGTGTGAGTCATATGGATTTAGGAATGGCAGGGCATGAATTGCTGAAGAACAAGAGGAAAAGAAATACAATGGAAATACTGGGCAAAGTCCAATTGGTAAAGGATTAAATCAAGAAGGTGAATAAAGGAAATCAAGGCAAGAGTAGGAATAACTGATTTAAATGTCAGTAAATGATGGGGAGATTCGAAGTGAGGACCATGATTTGAAGGCAAAGAAACGATTGGAAGGACAGGATACTATAATCAGAAAGGGAAATTTAATAATTCACTATTGGAGCAATAGGACAGTCAGTAATGGGGAAGAAGTTATGAATTGCTGAAATAGAGTAGACATTTGCATCCTGGGATTTGAGAAATTTCATTGAGTGGGAAATTTGTGTCATCATTATGAGTCCTAGAGTCACTAAGCTTGAGGATAGAAAAGATGGAAAATGTGAGTGAGATAATGAAAATATTGAGAAAGGAGAGATTTTATGCTAACTCAAGTGGGTGACAGTAAAAAATGAATCTTAGCAGGTAGATATAGATGATGGACTAAAGTTCAAAGCAAGTTAATTTGCTGAGTTGTGGTAGAATTGGGTAGGGCTAAAAATAGCATAGGAGAACAAAAAGTATAAAAATCTTGTCATGACAAAATTCTCTTTTCTAACCCACAATTGGGGTCTAATAACTCAACCTAGTACCTTGACTTATCCAGCACTAATATCACTGTTTTGAATTTTGACTCATCACTAAATAAGTATATGTACATACATACACACATACATATATTTTTAAATGAATTTAAAATTCTTTGTAGATATTCAATATATATTATATTATAAAATGTTGTTGTATCCAAATACCCTTTACAGGACAGGAAAAACACCTTGAGAGGACAGGTTGCATTAAATTGCATGCTGAATTGTTGAACTGAATTGCCATGAACCTTTTCTGTGTTCTCAAACTTTTTACCAAAATGATTTACATGGATCATATCAATCTAGACCCATTTCATTACCTAAGTTTCACACAAGATGGCTTTCTGCTTACTCCATCTGTTCCACATATCTTCTGAACCCAACTAAAGAAGGTTTCTGAAAACTTATAGCTTCAATCTTGCTAAAAATATTTGGGAGACAGCCAAGCTAACAATGTGGAATCTTACAAACAATAATATTTATGTAATGCTTGTCTGTTAGGAGATCAAATTTATAGCTATGTACCCTAGCCACTCCCCAGGGGAGTGTGTATAGTGTTTACAAAATGGCTGTTTGCTCTTAATACCAAAACTAAAATGGTCGCAATAAAGTTTTATGGATTTATTGATTTTTCTATTGCCACTCACCCAAAGTTTTATTCCAGCTCACTCCACTGGCAGAATTCAATTTTTCCCATGAAAAACTTGTTATGTTCTGGGCCAAAGGGCGAGTGCTAGTTTTCATGAATGCTATAAAGTAGTCATATTCTGTTATAATGATAGGTAGATTTTGCATTAGTCCCAGAAGTGACTGAAATTTGCAATAAAAGTGTACCCTTAGTAGGGCAGTAAGTAAATGACAAACAATGATTAGAACCTTTTTAATTTTTGTCATATTTTCTTTTTCACTAAAATAAATACATTTGTTAGATTTGTAATTTATCCATTGATTTCAAGTCCCTTACTTTGAGTAGAGAGAACTTTTCAATAAAGACTGAACATGAATTACATTTTGCAACCTTTTAGAACCCTTTTGCTAAACCTGCTTTTTTATTCATCTTATGTATTTTCCCTAGTGCTATGACCCCCAAAGTTTGAAAGCTAATCACTTAAGGCCTGAGAAAAGCACATTTATTTTGCCGTTCTCTAAGATACAATCTCCTGTTCTAGGAATGAAATATGCAGAAATAGAAATGAAAGAGTCAGTTTTCCAACAATTCAGTACGAATTGAATTGCAGTCTTTGATTATATCCATCACCAGTGAACCTAAATATGATTCTGTCCTTGCCAAAACTGCACAACAAGAAATACAACCATTTCTACACAAGGACACATGAGAAATTTGGCCTATTGTTATAGTTATCAGGGTAAGGAAAGGAAAGGGATAAAGGCAAAATTCTTATTATTAACATTTTAATCTCTGTTCATGAAAAACAATCTTAAGAGTTTGCATATGCATTGTTCTGATGCTATATCATGTAAAATGTGATTTAAATAAATGAATGTGGCCTCTGCCTTTAAAGAATGACAAAAATGTATTTCCTAAATATTCCAGCAGTTCCAAGTCTAAAGTATAAATGCTGATAAAATAATTTAAGGTATATTTTTATTGGTAACATTGAGTAATGTATATTTTATATAACCAATAAATTTTAATGAAAAAATATTGAAAAAGTTATATAGTTAAATTATTTAGAGATAGAAAAGACTTAGGAGACCACTGAGTCAAATTCCTTCATCTTATAGATAAGGGAACCGAGAACCAGAATGTTTAAATGATTTTCCCAACATCACAAAGCTAATAAATATCTGAGCGAAGTTTTGAACTCACATCACAGCACTTTCTTCACCATGCCATTCAATTGCCACAATAAGAAATATAAATGTTCTCATAATGTAGGTATTCCATTCAAAGATTAAAATTGAAAACCATGCATGCCTCCTTATCTTGTATGTCCCTCGTCCATATCTTCCCATTAATCCTTACATCTACACAAAATACTTCAGGTCTCTAGATCTCTTGATATTGAATAGATGTCAATGAATTATATGGCATTTTTAATGGCAAGGCATATATAAGTTCAGGGTGACTACATTAGTAGTCCATTTCCTTTTCCATGCTTAATACATACTTTTCATTAATTCTCATATAATTTTTTTCATTTAATGAAATGTTTTTAAATGAATTCTCGATTTTAAAAATCTATACTCTTTACTTTTTCATCAATTCATGATAACAAGGTTAGCCTTTTTAAATCTATAGCAATGTGGACAAAGACTTTAAATCGAGAGTTCCAGGGTCATTTAAGGAAATAATTTAGATCCAATATCCTGAAGGTCTCTAGTAATTATCAGAGAAACAAAGAGAAATAAGATTTCTTCTTTTTTGATCATATTTGAAGGGGCAAAAAGTTAATTCACAAACAAACCAAAATAAAAGATAGTATTGTGAGAGAATACTTAATATTTTGGGCCAATGGTAAATATACATGTATATATATATACATGTATATATATATATGTATACATATATACATATATATAAGTATTTATTAAATATCTACTAGGTACTAGATACTATTCTAAGTAGGGGAGATACAAATGGAAGGAAAAGATAGTCTCTACCTTCAAGGATTTTATATATATATATATGTGTGTGTGTGTGTGTATTTATATATTTATATAAATAAATACATGTTAAATATAGTTATATATTTGTATTAACAGAATTTAAATGATGGAAGCAACATCATTGATCAACTATGCTCACACATAAATGAAAATATTCTTCCTTATGATACCCAGCAAATAGTCTCCTCACCTTTAAGCAGACCATTATTTTTTTAGCTCTGATTTTTAAAGATTCCCTCACCCCAAAAATTGAACATGAATTTCATTTTGAAATTTCTACCAATTGTTCCTGCTTCTTTCTACTTGAACCCAAGAGACACCTGTAATCCTGTTTCCACATGATAGTACTTCAAATATTTATAGACAACTTTCATGTCCATCTTGTTTCTTTTTTTCTTGAGAATAAGACTGCCAATTTCATCCAATTAGTTCTCATATATCATGGATTCTATATATCATGGA
>NC_058130.1:461579217-461596778 GCF_016433145.1 Gracilinanus agilis | reverse complement strand
TATGGTTTTATTACCTATTTCCTTCTTGAGCTCTGCCAGTTTCTCCTTTATGAATTTGGATGCTATACCACTTGGTGCATACCTATTGAGCAGTGTTATTTTGTCATTGTTTATACTGCCTTTAATGAGGATGTAATGACCTTCCCTGTCTTTTTTAATCATATCTATTTTTACTTTGGCTTTGTCAGAAATCACAATAGCCACTCCTGCCTTCTTTTTCTCATTTTATGCCCAAAAGATTTTGTTCAAGCCCTGAACCTTAAACTCGTGTATATCCCCCCCTCCTCATATATGTTTCTTGTAGACAACATATGGTGGGATTTTGGTTTCTAATCCACTCTGATATTTGCTTCCTTTTTATGTGAGAGTTCATCCCATTCATATTCAGCGTTATAATTATCAGTTGTGTATTCACTGACATTTTTGTATTCTACCCTATTCCTACCCCTTCTTCTTAACCTATTTCCTTTTAAACCAGTGGTTTGCTATTGAGCTGCTATCCCTTATCCCCTCCCTTGATTAACTTCCCTTTCTACCCCCTCCCTTGTCATTCACCTCTTTTTGTTTTGAAGGCCTAATAAATTCCCTCCTTCTTCTCCCCTCCTTTTTTTTGACCTCCCCTCTCCCCTGCTCCCCTTGGTTTATCTCTTCTGACTTTCTCAGTAGGGTTAGATAGAGTTTCATATCCCAATGGATAGTATAGCTACTCTTCCCTCTCTAAGTTGATTACTCTGAGAGTAAGGTTTAAAAATTACCTCTTGATGCTCTCTTCCTCTCCTTTTAATATTATTTGTCCCCTCCCCATCCCAAGCCCTCTTTTTGTGTAATAGATTATCCTATTTTTCTTATTCTCTCAAGTTTCTCCTGATGTCCCCCTCCATTCCCCCTCCTCTTTCTCACCCCCCATATCATCTTAGAACATTCAGCACTCCACCCTCTCCCCATTAATCATTCTTCCAACCACTATAATAGTGAATACTTAATAGTGAATAGAGTTCACTTCAAAGAATTATACATAGCATTTCTCCACATAGGAATACAGATAATTAGATCTTACTGAGGCCCTTAAAAAGGCAAATTTAAAAAATTATGACTTTTATTTCTTTCCCCTCTGTTTCTTATTTACCTTTTCAGGTTTCTCTTGATATTTGTGGTTAGATATGAAAATTTCCATTTAGCCCTGGTCTTTTCTGTACAAATACTTGGATATCTTCAATTTTGTTGAATGCCCATACTTTCCCCTGGAAGTATATAGTCAATTTTGATGGGTAGTTGATCTGTGGTTGAAGGCCCAGCTCTCTTGCCTTTCTGAATATCATATACCAAGCCTTGAGGTCTTTTAGCATGGAGTCTGCCAGATCCTGTGTGATCCTTATTGGTGCTCCTTTATATTTGAATTGTCTCTTTCTGGCTTCTTGTAAGATTTTTTCTTTTACTTGGAAACTCTTGAATTTGGCTATTATATTCCTTTGGGTTGTCCTTTCTGGGTCTAGTGTAGGGGGTGATATATGGATCCTTTCAATGTCTATATTGCCCTCTTGTTGTAGAACTTCAGGGCAATTTTGCTAAAAATTTCTTTTAGTATGGAGTCCAAATTTCTATTAATTTCACCCTTTTCAGGGAGACCAATGATTCTCAAATTGTCTCCTCTAGACCCGTTTTCTTGGTCTGTCACTTTCTCATTGAGATATTACATGTTTCCTTCTATTTTTTCAGTCTTTTGGCTTTGTTTTATTTGTTCTTGATGTCTTGAGAGATCATTAGCTTCTAATTGTTCAATTCTAGCCTTTAAGGACTGATTTTCGGCTATAATCTTTTGGTTTTTGGCTATAATCTTTTTGTTTTCCTTTTCAATCTGGTCATTTCTGGTCGTCAGTTGACTTGCCTCCCTTTCCAATTGAGAAATTCTGCCTTTTAAACTGTTATTTTCTTGCCTGATTTCCTTTTGAGCTACCTCCCATTTCTCTGACCAAATCATTTCCAACTTTCTCGTCATCTCAGTTTTGAACATTTCAATAGCTTGTGAACTGTTTTGATTATCTTGGGATAGTTCGGATGTGATTGCTTGTTTTTTCTCCTCTTCTGATTGCTCGGTAGGCTGGATTTTCTCTGTGTAAAAGTTGTGGAGTGTTCTTTTTCTTGTTGTTAATCTTTTTCTCTCTCTTCTGAACTTCCTGGTTCTAGGTAGCCATCGTTAGCCCAGCAGCTTCTCAGCTTTATCGTCACGCTCAGGGTTTGCATGCGGTCTTTTGACTCCTGAGGTCTGAGGTCTGGTTTTTTCCAAAGTCAAGCCCCCTGGTGGACCCTCTTGCTTGATCCTCTGCAGGAGGCTCCTTTACAAGTCTCAGGACACTGCTTCCACAGTTGTATTCCTGTCTGCACTGGTTCCCCACTCAGGGTTTCAGAGCCTTCACTCCTGGCTGTGTCCACCTCCTCCCATGTCTCCACATACCTTCCACACTGCATCTCCTGAAAAAATATCCTCAGTTTTTCTGGGTAGGTGATTCTTGGTTTTAAACCTAGTTGCTTTACCTCTCAGAATGTCCTATTGTAAGTGTTCTTGATCAATTAATGTAGAAGCTTCTGAGTCCCATGTAATCCGGATTGAGGCTCTATACTATTTGAATTATTTCTTTCTGGCTGCTTTCTATATTTTGTCCTTGGCCTGAGAGGTTATAATTTAATTTCTATATTTCTGGAAACTGTCATTTGGGGATTTATTTCATAAGGTGATTTATGAATTCCTCAATTTTTATTTTACCCTTTTGTTCAAGAATATGAGGACAGTTTTCATTGATAATTTCTTGCAATATGATGTCTAGTTTTTTATTTTGTTTTGTTTTGTTTTGTTTTTACTTAAGTTATAACTTTGAGGTAATACAATTATTTCTTAGATTGTCTCTCTTGGATCTATTTTCTAGATTCTAATTTATAAGGTATTATTTTTTTTCATGAGCTTTTGAATCTCCTTTTCCATTCGGCTAATTCTACTTTTCAAAAAACTCTTTTCATAATTGGATTTTTGTGCTTCTTTTTCCATATGTCCAAATTTTCTTTTAAAGCTATTTCCTTCTTATAGTATTTTCATTTCTTTTCACTATTTTTCTTCTCCCTCTCTTGTTTGTTTTTTTCAATTCCTTTTTGTACTCTTATATAGTCTGAAATAAGTTCCCTTTTTACTTTAAAATTTTTGATGTATCTTCTTTGATTTCACTCTTTCCTTCTGTTTGTGCCTTTCTCTCATTTGTTTTCATAATGATTTTCTTTATTAGATTTTTTCTTTTGATGTTTGCTCATTTTCCAATAGTTTTTTTGTTTTTGTTTTGTTTTGTTTTGTTTTCTTACTTTTACTTTTATCTTAAAGTTAGTCTCTTCTTAGGATGGAGGAAGAATTTTCTCAAACTTGAATTTTTCCTTGATACTACCTTCATCTCTTGTTCTAGATTTCTATAAGTGTCAGTTCCTCCATGGTGGTATGATGGCTAGTAGTCTTGGAGTTCTTAAAGCCACCTTGCATTGTCCAGTGTCCTCTAGTAATTATTAATGCCATAAAGAATTCAGAGAAGTATGAGATACCTTGTACTGGGGATCAGAGACTTACCTATGTAAATGCATGAGGCTACATGTGGTCACATACAGAGAAGTATGGGGCTTCATGCAGAGGATGAAACATTTGCTGTAGTGTAGTGTAGACACTCTGTGCTGGAGATCTGTCGGCCAAAACAACAGAACTCTTGCACAGAGTATCTTGTTCTGGGACTTCCACGCCATTAGGGGACCTTTGACCTCACTTCCTGTCAGGAGAGCAGAGAGCAGTGGAATGCAGCAGGGGATGCGTCTCTGAGGGCCCTGTGATCTCCATTGCTAGCAACCACATAACCACAGCAACCATCATCCAATCTATTATTCTGGGATATTGTGTATTTCTAATTGACTATTATTTCAGAGATAAGTGGGGGGGTGAGGCTAGGAGAGGCGAGGGCC
This sequence comes from Gracilinanus agilis, assembly GCF_016433145.1. Lineage (NCBI taxonomy): Eukaryota > Metazoa > Chordata > Mammalia > Didelphimorphia > Didelphidae > Gracilinanus > Gracilinanus agilis. The sequence goes on along the minus strand of NC_058130.1, from coordinate 461,592,794 downwards.
TGTGCTATGGGTACCATTTCCCACCATTAGAAATAGTGGCAGCTATCTTAATTTACATAAGGAACACAATCTTGTGGCATAGTGCAGACTCCATTTCACCACTATTATTGTTATGCATCCTTATTAACCCATATTTCTGCTTATTAACCCTGCCCTTTCCTAAAAGTCTTATGCCATCTTGTGTTTAGTTAGGCTAGTTAGTCCCTATTTGCCTTCAGGGCTAACAGGCTATCTATAATTCTAACTTCTGTTGTTGCCTCCCTAATGGAGACCCCCCCCAAAAAAAATAAAAGGATGAGTAAAGGAAGTGGTAGTAGCAGTAGCCGATCTTTTTGAGATAAATGGAAGAAGATGTGTGGCATTATAGAAAAAATGGCAGATCATTTTGTGTTCTATGTACTGAAATGATAGTAAGCAGAATGTGAAATATAGACATTTTGAAACTAATCATTCCCAGCTCTTGGAAAAAAGTGAGGATAAAAAGAAGGAATAAATTTCCAGGCAGCTACACCTTTATAAGAGCCAATCTAATTCCATCTTTAAATTTGTAAAGTTAGTTAGTTATTCCTGTTGGCTCCCAGAGGAGCATAGGGCTGCAACCATCTCGTGCCAATGGACTCTGTTCTGGGCAACTTCCCCCAGCTGGGCCCATGTCATTCAGATGGCCTTTGTTTCTTTTTCGGCAGATCTTCGCTAGGTCTGTTTTGGCCTTCCAAAGTCTGGTATTGGAAGTCTTTTCAGGCCATCTGATGTTCAAGATGTGACGTAGGTATCTGTTAACAGAGACCTGGAGTTTGTTGGTGTTAGCGTTCCTGTTGGAGAGCAATCTTCCAGACTAGGTGATCGTTGGTTTTGTTGGTTTAAAACTCTCTAATTTAACATCTGCAAGTTTGAGCATTGCTCACTCGATAGCTCAGCATGGAAAAGCACTCAGTGAGGGAAAACTTATTAAAGAAACTCTCCTAAGATATGCGCCAGTTCTATTTTATGATATGTAGAAAAAAGATGGAATTATTAAAATAATATATGAGTTACCACTCAATAAAAATATCATAAAAGGCAGAATAATGAGTCTGAACACAAACATACAGCATCAATTAAAGAGAGACATAAGTAACTGTAATATTTTCCAATCTCTCTTGATGAAACTACTGATGTCACATCACGTGCTCAGTTGGCCATTATTGGTCGATATTCTGATGGTCTCACAATAAGAGAAGAGAAGAGCTGATAAAATTAATATCAGTATCAACAAGTATATCAGGAAGTGAAATATGTAAGGTTTTTGTACAAACATTCCATGACCTAAGCATTGATATCTCTAAAGTTGTGTCAGTGTGGACAGATGGGGCAACAAACATGGTGGGGAAAAAAGTTGGATTTGTCAAATTGTTTACCGAAGCTATTGGATATCCAATTGTGCCTTTTTATTTTATCATCCATGAGGAGGCTTTAATGTGGTGAGGCAGGAATCATCAACTTAAATGACTTAATGTAAGTTGTTACAAAATTTGTTAATTTAATAGCTGCTCGCCCCCTTCACAAGTGAGAATTTTCTGCACTTTTACTAGAGGTTGTTTCCACCTACAGTGGACTGCTTATGTACAATAATATAAGATTGCTGAGCCTTGGAAAAGTTCTTGAACACTTTGTGGAGTGCTTTGAAGAAATTAAGGTATCTCTTTAGGATAAGGATCTGGGAAACTTTCTTCAGCTCAATGATGATAAGTGCGTCAACACCATGGTATTTTTACAGATCTCTCTATTCATATTAATGAAATGCATTTAAAATTACAAGTTTTTTACAAAAGTATTGATGTCTTATTTGGATACATAAAAGTTTTTGAAAGTAAACTTAAAATTTTAAAGCAAGATATAGAAATTAAACCTTAGAAGTATTTTCCTCGAGTAACAAAGTATTTTGAAAATGGTAGTGCAGCTGTACAAAATGAAATGCAACCCTTGCATATAAACTACCAGCATGTTTTGGACTTATTACTTAACCAGTTCAGTGATAGATTTAATAAATTTAGAAGCCTAGAATAGACCACAAAAATAATTAAGTATCCTGATGTAGTGGTCTATAGTAATTTGGAATTAAATGGTTTCCTATGGATGCAAATTGATGATTTGGAGATCCAACTTGCAGCATTTCAAGACAATATCCTGGATGAGATCAAAGCTTTGAGGTCAAAGTTTAAGAATCTGTAAAGGTGACATTTGGAAAATCAAGAGGAGTGCCACTATGAACAGGAAATTTGGAGTACCTGGATCTGATTACCAGACACTTTTAGTACCCTGAAAAATATAGTAATGGCTTTACTCACAATTTTTCCCTCTACATACTTTTGTGAGACCTTATTCTCAGTGTTAAATAATAATAAAACCAACAAAAGAAACGGATTGACAGATGAAGTTAATAACTCTCGCTTGGGCTTGAAGTGTACAAAATACCAACCTTCAATTGAACATTTAGCAGCAAAATAAACTTTCATTAGTCAATGAAATTCAGCAACAAAAAACTCACTAATAGGCAGGTTAGCTAAAGAATTCCCCCTCCCCCTCACTTACCTTAGTTCACGGCACCTCACAAAAATGAAATAATATCAAGACCAACAAAAGAAACTGCCTGACAGATGAACAAAGAAGTCACTAAGCAGGTGAGTTAAATAATTAATTTTTGGTTTATTAAATACAGTTATATATTACAATTATACATTTTTGTTATGTAAACAATAAATATCACAAGATTATGCTGTTGTTTTTTTGTATTTTTTATCGAAGTGACACAGCACCGGAGTTATGTTTGTTTTTTTGAACAATTTTGACATACCAAGTTCAAAAGGTTGCCCATCCTGCCCTAGGGAAATAGACCCTTTACACCAACTGATAGTTGTTTTCTTCAGGAGAATTGCTTCACTCTGTCCTTTGTTCGTTCTGTCATTCCAATACTCATTGGTTTGAGAGGATTATTTATGTGGTTTCAGCTTTCCATGCTTTTACTCTTGTTTCTGACTCTTTCCCCCCATCTTTGGGATATAGAATTAGTAGAGTTATTGATGCTTAAAGGGTTTGTGTAGTTTTATGGCCCTTTAGGCATGGTTCTAAGTTGCTCTCCTTAATGGTTGTATCATTTCACAGCCTCACCAGTAGTATATTAGTGTCATGATTTTTCCACAACCCATCTAGCATTTATCATTTTCCCTTTTTCTCATGATAGCTACCCTAATGGATGTAGGATAGAACCTCAAGTTTATTTTAATTTACATTTCTCTAATCAATAATTATCTGGATCATTTTTATATGACTAAAGAGCCTTTTAACTTCTTTATCAGAGGATTGCCTGTTCATATTCTTTGACCATTTTACTATTGTGAAATGCTTTATATTCTTATTCATTTGGCTCATTTCTCTATATAGTTGAAAAATAAAACCTTTTACAGAGAGACAACATAAAGACTTTTTTCAGTTTGTTGTTTGACTCCTTATCTTGGTTACATTGCTTCTGATTATACAGAAATGTTGTATTTTAATGAGGTCAAATTTATCTATTTTGTATTTCACAATGTTTTCTATACCTTGTTTTGACCTAAATTCTTCCCTGATCTATAAGTCCAACAGGAAAACTCTTTTGTGCTCTCCTAATTTGTTTATGATATCACCCTTTTTCTCTAAATCATGCACTCATTTTGCCTTGAACTTGGTATATGGCATGAGATGTTAGTCTATGCCTGTATGTATTTTTTTGAGATTTTCATTTTTTTTGTTGGTTTTAGGAATAGCTGAGAAATAAAGTATATTCTTTCAAATGTTCATCTAGTATTTTCCAGAGCTTTATCATATTTAGTATTTCTAAAATTCCATTCATCTCTTTAAGTTTTTTTTTCCTCATTTATTTTTATCTGTTCCTGAGAATGGGTAAACTCATTTCCCCTAAGAGGAGAGCTTTAATATTTCTTTCTGTAGCTCATTAAAACTTTCCTTCAAAAATTGGGATGCATTACATTTTGGAAACTAAATAAATTACATTATATCATTGTGATGGAATATCATTGTGTCACCAAGATATAAAATAAAATAATATAAGTCATCCATATTTCTATATATCACCAACAAAGTCCTGCCTGAAGATAAAGTAAGAAGAGCACTGTGGTGGCTCAGTGAGCTGAGAGATAGGCCCAGAGATGGAAAGAACTGGATTCAAATTTGGCCTCAGACACTTCATAGCTGTGTGAGCCTACGTAAGTCACTAAACCAACAATATCTAGCCCTTACTGTTCATCTCTCTTGGAACCAATGCACAGTCTTGATTCTAAGACAGAGGTCAAGTTATTTTTTAATAGAGAGATAGCAGGAAATAACCCATCTAAAGTAATCATAGCTGGAATAAAATACATATGAGTGAGTATACCTGCCAAATCAAATCCAGAAACTACATGAACATGAATTGTAAAATACTTTTTATACAAATTGAGGTTGAAATAAGTGGAGATATATTAATTGTTCATGATTGAGGAGAGTCAATATAATTAAAATGACAATCCTATCTAAAACAATCTATTTCTTCAATGCCATCCTAATTAAATTATCAGATGATATTTTATAGAACTTGAAAAAATAAAAACAAAATTCATTTGGAGAAACAAAAGGTCAATAAAATAAAGGAAATAATAAAAAAGTTAAAAAGAAGAAGGTCCAGCAGTACCTGATTTTAAATTATATTTTAAAGCAGAAATTGTCAACACTCTTCAATATTGGTAAATAAATAGAAAAGTAGATTAGTGGAACAGGACATACAACAAACTTTTGTTAAAGGCAATAGTAACCATTTCTTTGACAAAAGTAAATATCTAGGTTTTGGGGATAAGAATTCACTATTTGGTAAAAACTGTAGGGAAAAACCATACAGATATCAATATTTTACACAACTTAATAATATAAAATCAAAATGATACATCATTAAGGCATAAAGGAAAATATAAACAAATTAAAATAGGGAACATATTACATGTTATATTTACGAATAGGAGAAGTATTTATGACCTAACAGGAGACAGAAAGCATTGTAAGATATATAATAGATAATTTTGAATAAATTAAATTGAAAAGATTTTGTACAAATGAAACTAATTTAACCATGATTAAAGGAAAGCACTAAATTTTGGGGAAATTTATAGACAATTTCTCTGATAGATTTCTATCATTTAGATATTATTTAGATATTATTGGATATTTAGATGTTATTTAGAATAATTTAGATAATTTAGAAATTACCATTTCTAAAATACATAGACAATTTTGTCAAACATGACAAAAATATGAGACTTTCCCCGAGTGATAAGGGGTCAAATTATATGAATAGACAGTTTGGGGGATGAAGAAATCAAAGCTATATATAACAAATAAAAAGTTCTCTAATATTATTGATTATAGAAATATAAATAAAAGCAACTGAGAAGTTATCTCACCAACCAAATTATCCAAAATGATTAAAAGGCAAAATTTGGAGGTGATTTAGAGAAATTGATGCTCTAATACACTATTGGTGGAACTGCCAACTGGTCCAAACATTGTGGAGAACAATTTATAATTATGCTCAAAGAATTACAAAACCATGCATACTTTTAACCCAGCAATACCATTATTATGGTTATTTTCTAAGGCGATCAGGAAAATAGGAAAAGAACTCATATTTTCTAAAATATTTCTGGAATCTCTCTTAGTGGTGACAAAGAAGTAGAAACTGAAGGGATCACCATCAATTGGGGAATGGCTAAACAAGTTGTGGCAGATGCTTTGGATGGAAAAATAATGTGCCATAATAAATGATAGGCAATGATAATTCTTTTTTAAAAAAGACACCTGTAAAGACATATATGAAGTGAAGACATGGTTAATTTAAAAAAACATGGAAAGACCCACATGAAATTATGAGTGAATCAAGCAGAACCAAGAGAGCATCATATGTAGGAAGAGAAATATTGTTTGAAGGATGAATTTTACATGTTAATGTCCAGGAAAAGAACTAATAGATAGAAATATGTAAGACATAGTTTTACATTTACATATATCTTTTCATCAAATTATGTCTTCTGTAAGGTGGGGAGTTGAGGGAGAAATGGAATTAACTGGGTGTTTTAATGTACAAACAAATATAAAAATTTAAATGAAAAAATAATATCATTGCATTATAAGAAATGAAGGAGATAGCTTCAGAAAAACCTTGAGAAGAGCATATGATACAAATTAAATTGAGTAGAATCAGTTCATTGTACACAGTAATAGAGGTAATGTTTTTTCTTTAAAATATTTATTGTTTGATATGTAGATGGTAGTTTAATTATTATTTTCTTATATTTTTGTGATCCGTGAACTTTCCCTTCCTCTTCTTTCCTTCTTCAAAATGGCAGGAAATATAATATAAATTTCATTATAGTACACATTTCCATGTTGATCATATTGTGAAAATAGGCCCAGTTCATTTATACAAGAAAAAAAAAACTTATGAAGAAAACAGTGTGAAAAATGGAATCTCCATTATTTCATTCTATGTTGGTGGGCAACATTTTTCATCATGGGTCCCTGTTGGCAATAGTTAAATCATTCATATTTGGCCATCATATATTATTACTGTTACAGTGAACAATGTTCTGCTTTTATTCACTTCAGTTTATAACAGTTCATATAAATCTTTCTAGGTTTTATTTGTGTGTTTGTGTGTATGTGTGTGTATGTGTGTGTGTGTGTGTGTGTGTGAGTGATCATTTTGTTCATCATTTCTGCACAATAGTATTACATTACAATCATAAACCACAACTTTTTCAGCCATTCCCAATTGTTGGAAATTGCTTCAGTTTCCAGTTCTTTGCTACCACAATAAAGGGCTGCCATATATATCTTTGTACAAGTAGGTCCTTTCCTCCCATCTTTGATCTTTTTGGAATACAGACTTAATAGAGATATTGCTGGTTCAAATGGTATGCAAGTGGTCTTTAGGACATAATACCAACTTGGTCTCCATAATGGTTCTATTAGTTCACAGCTCATTAAGTTTCCCAATTTTCCCACATCTCCAACATTTATCATTTTCCTTTTTTTTTCATATTAGCCACTCTGATAGGTGAGAAGTGTTATCTCAAAATTGCTTTAATTTACATTTTTCTAATTAATAGTAGTCTGGATCATTTTTTTCATGTCACTAAAGACAGTTTTAATTTCTTCTTCTGTGAACTATCTATTCAGATCCTTTGACCAATTATCATCTGGGAAGTAATAGCAGTGTTGTAATGATGATCACCTCTGAAAGATTTAGCTACTCTGATTAATATAATGATCCAAGAAAATGCCAAAGAATTCATGAGGAAAAATTCTATCTTCAGAGAGAGAACTATTGACCTCTGAAAATTTTCTAATCTTCTTTACATTTCTTGGTTTCTTTATATGGTTAATATATAAATATGTCTTTTATAATTTCACATGTGTAGTTGATATGTTGCTGACTTCTCAGTTGAGTGTGGAGGCTGACAGGAAGAAAAGTTGAAACTACATAAAAATAATATGTATTTAAATGCATTGCTTTGCCATTTGGTGCATAGATATTCACTACTGTTATGAATTCATTTTTAAATGTGGTTTGTGGATTGTGTTTCTAATCCACTCTGAAATTTACTTCCATTCTATGGGTGATTGGTCCACTTACATCAATAGGTTAGATTGTTGACTGTATATTTCCCTTCATTCTATTCTCTTCTGTTTATCTTTTTCCTTTTCTCTTGTCCCTTCCACTAAAGGCTGTTTTGCTTCTGAAATTCTCCATCTCTTTTTACCTCTTCTCACCTCTTCTCTTAGCTCCTTACCCTCCTAATTCATTGGTGGGCAAGATAAATTGGTATATACAACTGTGTGCATGCATAGTCTTCCCTCCTTGAATCAGATTAGATGAGTGAGGTTAAAGTTTTAACTGGTTCACCCCACCCATTTTCAACTCCATTAAAAAGAACTCTTTCTTGTGCACTTCTTTTATATGAGATAAATTTTCCCATTTATCTTCCTTATTTCTCTTCTCTGGACATCTTTTTAACCTTTCAATTCTTATTTTGAGATAAAATGACATGGTCTCACCAATTAGACTCCTTTTATTTGCCCTAATGATAATTTAGCTTTTAGGGGTTATATATATCATTTTTCCTACATAGGAATGTAAACAGTCTGACCTTGTTCATTCCTTTATTATTTCTTCCTCATGTTTATCCTTTCCGGCTTCTATGAAATCTCTGGTTTCAGTGCCAAATTTTCTATTTAATTCTGATGTTTTTCATCAATATGCTTGAAGCCTTTCTATTTCATTTAATGCCCATGATTCCCCCTTACCTTATAGGACTACATTTAGATTTTTCTAGGTAGATTATTCTTGGCTGTCATCCTAGTTCCTTAGACTTTTAGAATATAATCCAGGCTCTCATCTCCCTTGTAACCATAATACAAAAACTCATATAATCCTGACTGTGGTTCAACAATACAAGAATTCTTTCTTTCCAGATACTTGGAATACTTTCCTCTTGATCTCAAATCTCTGTTTAACCTTTTTGCCTATATCTATATCTCTATATCTACGTCTATAAATATCTATATCTATATCTAGCTATCTATTATCTATCTATCTATCTATCTATCTATCTATCTATCTATCTATCTATCTATCTATCTATCTATTATCATAATCATTCCTGGTAGATTTCCATTGTAAATTTCTTTCAGGTGTAAACTGGTTGATTCTTTGATTTTTAACTTTTTCCCTCTTTAAGACACCTGGGGTAGTTTTGCTTTATTATGTTTTAAAATGTGATGTCCAGATGCTTTTTATCATGAATTTTAATTAGTACAATAATTCTTAAGTTATCTCTCCATCCATTTTTCCATTTTAGTTGTTTTCCTCATATTTCATGCTTTCTCATAATTTTTAAGACTTTTGACTTTGTTTTATTGTATCATCATATCTCAGAGAGTCTTTAGCTTGCACTTGACAAATTCTAATATTAAGGAATTAAGGAATTTTCTTCAGGATGCTTTTGGACTTTTTATTTTGGGGCCTCTTTTACAAAACTGTCAATTCTCTTTTAATAATTTTCTTTCATAGTATACTTCTGATTTTTCATCTACCAGTCATTTGAATTTCAAAAATCACTTCTTTTCCCTTTTTAAATCTCTTGAGCTCTTCCAGAAATTTCAATATGGATTTTTCTTTGAGGTTTTGCCTATAGATCTTTACAAGTCATATTTTTTTCTGAGTTTGTATTTTGAGCTTTGCTGTCACAATAGTTTATGATCATTTTCTTTGTTTTTGATGTTTGCTCATTTTTCCAACCTATTTCTTGACCTTAGACTTTATGTTTCAGTTAGGCTTTTCTTATGGCTGCAGAGAATCACTGGATTGGGTTTCTGTCTTTAATAGCCTCTTGTTCTTTTCACATCTCAAAGATGGACTGTAAGTTTTCAGTGATATGATCTGAAGAGATTTCTGGTCACTGCTCTTATACTCTGTACTCTGTTCTTTACTCAAGTAGGTCCCCAGCTCCCTTTTGACTACTCTCTGCCTTGGAACTATGACCTAAAACTGAATAATGAGCAACAGATTTGCCAAATGGCATCTGATCCTGCTTCTAGAGCTGTTACAAAGATCTGCTGGCATCTCTTTCTGACCAGGTATTCAAAGGCTTCTATTGCTGCAATCACAGGCCATAGCCATAGCCACTTCCACAGTAACTGTCTCTCAGCCATCACTTACCTTAGTATCTCCAAATGTCTCTTTTTTTCCTAAACTATGAGATAGAAAAATGCCTTATTTACTGTGATCTTTTTGTTGAGTTTCCCTTAAAATTCAGTTTGGCATTTTTTTCAGTTGTTCTGAATAAGGCCGGATTAGAGATTTCAGTAGAAATGTTGTCTTCACTTTGCCTTCATGATGCAATTTCTATCTCTATTTTCTTAATGCTTTTCCTAAAAGGCAATACCAAAAACTGTAGGTAGTGTTCCAGAAGTTGTCTGACTAAGCACATTACTCTGGTACTATCACCTCCCAAATCCTAAACACTTTGTCTCTACAAATGTAAAGCTGCTGAAGTGTATTATATGTGCCAAGTGCACGTCAGGTAATTATATGGACAAATGCTCGTGCCCTCAAATACTTTTTATTCTATATGTACACATATCAATATGAACATAGTATATGTAAATTATTATTTAAAAAAATTCATTCTGGGACACTAGAAGCTAAGAGGGTAGGAAAGGCTTCTTATTGGAGATAGCACTGATTTTAGCTTTTAAAGAAGTCAAGGATTCTAAGAATTGTAACTGAAGAAAAATTGCTTTCCGGGCATGAGAGACAACTTCTATAATACTATGGTGATGGAAGATGAAGTGTTTTCTATGAGCAACATGAAGCAAGTGAGTTTGCCTAGAACAATGATGGTGATCCTATGATACTGATGACGGCACACAGAATGCTCTTTGTGGGTCCACCACCCCAATGGCCCCAGTTAATTACTAGAAAGGTAGAGGGGTTCTGGTAGAGCTGCTCCCCTCCCCCTCTCCAACATGCCTGAGGGCATTTTTTCACATCCTCTTCCCATCAACCTAATGGAGGCTCACAGTGGGTAAGGCGGATGATCCACTGGTGAAAGACCTGGAGAGGAGTAGAGTAGAGTGCCTGGGCCACTCCCCTCCCCCTCTCTCCACTCACTGAGGACATTCATCACTTAACCTCCTCCTCCCAACAGTCCAATGGCAGAATTTTCTCCATCCCCAATGTGGGGTAAGAGGGGAGTTACACCCAGCACTCAGTTGGGGGGATCAGGGCATGACATGTGGTCTGAAGTGGGGCAGGGAGTGGGGCACAGCACAAGGTCTCTAAAAGTTTCACCATCACTGGTCCAGAACAATAGTGACCAACTCAAAAAAGATTAGTGGCTGGTAAACCATATATAAGTTACATTGAGGAAAGCATATTAAATAAGAAAGTCACATATGAACATTATGTATTCTTTTTTATTTTCTTAAATATTTCACAATTTCATTTCAATCTGACTCTGGCCACACTAGGAAATGTTGGAAAGATGCAATAAATCTTTTACAACTCTGACCTAGAATACAGAGTGCATGTGGTGTAAATTCATATTTCTCTCTAAACTGGATTATAAACTCCTCGAAAGTAGGCCTATGTCTTTTTATGATCTTGGGTCCTCCTTCACACTGTTTGGCAAAGAGTATTATGTGTCAGAAATTGATATATATTTGGATGATACATACTTCATATGTTATGCAAACATATGGAATGAGATGAGGAATAATATTAATTCTTTTGATAAATCAATAGTTTTTATTCAATTATTTTTCTATGTCAACACAAGACCTTATTTGGAATGAATTAGTTTTATAATTGCCTACAGGCTCTGCTATATCCTACCAAAATTGTGTCTTAGCACTATACTTCATTTCCTACCTGTAATCTCACCTACACTGTAGTGTCACATGTGGACATATTATTAAAGACAGAAATATTTTCTTAGATGGGCAGCAAGATGATATTAAGTTTCTGTACTTCTAGGGATTCAAAGTAAGGTTCTTCAGTTCAGCAAGCACCAGCTTTTTTTTTCCCAAACATTTATTAATATTCATTTTTAACATGGTTACATGATTCATGCTCCTCCTTTCCCCTTCACCCCCCACACTCCCCCCACCCATGGCTGTTGCACATTTCCACTATTTTTGTCATGTGTCCTTGATCAAGACCAATTTCCAAATTGTTTGTAGTTGCATTGGTGTGGTAGTTTCGAGTCCACACCCTCAATCATGTCCACCCTGACCCATGCGTTCAAGCAGTTGTTTTTCTTATATGTTTCCTCTCCTGCAGTCCTTCCTCTGAATGTGGGTAGAGTCTTTACCCTAAATCCCTCAGAATTGTCCTGGGTCACTGTATTGCTGCTGGTACAGAGGTCCATTACATTCAATTTTACAATAGTATATCAGTCTCTGTGTATAGAGTTCTTCTGGCTCTGTTCCTTTCGCTCTGCATCTGTTCCCAGAGGTCTCTACAGTTCGCCTGGAACTCCTCCAGTTTATTATTCCTTTTAGCACAATAGTATTCCATCACCCGCATATACCACAGTTTGTTCAGCCATTCCCCAATTGAAGGACATACCCTCCTTTTCCAATTTGTTGCCACCACAAAAAGCGCAGCTATGAATATTTTCGTACAAGTCTGTTTATCTATGATCTCTTTGGGGTACAAACCCAGCAATGGTATGGCTGGATCAAAGGACAGGCATTCTTTTATAGCCCTTTGAGCATGATTCCAAATTGCCAGCCAGAATGGCTGGATTAGTTCACAGCTCCAACAGCAATGCATTAATGTCCCAATTTTGCCACATCCCCTCCAACAATCATTACTCTCCCGATTTTTCATTTTAGCCAATCTGCTAGGTGTGAGGTGATACCTCAGAGTTGTTTTGATTTGCATTTCTCTAATTATTAGAGATTTGGAACACTTTCTCATGTGCTTATTGATACTTTTGATTTCTTTACCTGAAAATTGCCTATTCATTTCTCTTACCCATTTATCAATTGGGGAATGGCTTGATTTTTTATACAATTGCTTTAACTCCTTATATATTTGAGTAATTAGACCCCTGTCAGAGTTTTTCGTTATAAAGATTTTTTCCAAATTTGTTGTTTCCCTTCTGATTTTGACTACATTGTTTTTGTTTGTACAAACACTTTTTAGTTTAATATAATCAAAACCATTTAATTTACATTTTGTAATTTTCTCTAACTCTTGCTTGGTTTTAAAGTCTTTCCTTTCCCACAGATCTGACAAGTAAACTATTCTGTGTTCACTTAAATTGTTTATAGTTTCCCTCTTTATATTCAAGTCGTTCACCCATTCTGAATTTATTTTGGTGTAGGGTGTGAGATGTTGATCTAGACCTAATCTCTCCCATATTGTTTTCCAAATTTCCCAGCAGTTTTTGTCAAATAGTGGATTCATGTCCCAAAAGTTGGGCTCTTTGGGTTTATCATACACTGTCTTGCTGATGTCATTTATCCCAAGTATATTCCATTGATTCTCCACTCTATCTCTTAGCCAGTCCCATATTGTTTTGATGACTGCTGCTATAGTATAGTTTAATATCTGGTACTGCTAGGCCCCCTTCCTTCACAATTTTTTTCATTATTTCCCTTGATATTCTTGATCTTTTGTTATTCCAAATGAAATTTGTTATAGTTTTTTCTAATTCAGTAAAGAAGTTTTTTGGTAGCTTGATAGATATGGCGCTAAATAGGTAAATTAATTTGGGTAGAATTGTCATTTTTATTATGTTAGCTCGTCCTACCCATGAGCAATCAATGGCTTTCTAGTTGTTTAGATCTAGTTTTATTTGTTTGGGAAGTGTTTTGTAGTTGTTTTCATATAATTGCTGTGTTTGTTTTGGTAGGTATATTCCTAGGTATTTTATATTGTCTAGGGTGATTTTGAATGGTGTTTCTCTTTCTACTTCTTGCTGCTCTAGTGTGTTGGAAAT
>NC_058130.1:461578366-461579117 GCF_016433145.1 Gracilinanus agilis | reverse complement strand
TTGTTTAGATCTAGTTTTATTTGTTTGGGAAGTGTTTTGTAGTTGTTTTCATATAATTGCTGTGTTTGTTTTGGTAGGTAGATTCCTAAGTATTTTATATTATCTAGGGTGATTTTAAATGGTGTTTCTCTTTCTACTTCTTTCTGCTCTAGTGTGTTGGAAATGTATAGAAATGCTGATGATTTATGTGCATTTATTTTGTATCCTGCCACTTTGCTAAAGTTGTTGATTATTTCTACAAGCTTCTTAGTTGATGCTCTAGGATTTTTTAAGTAGATCATCATATCATCTGCAAAGAGTGATAGCTTAGTCTCCTCCTTGCTTATTTTGATACCTTCAATTGCTTTTTCTTCTCTAATTGCAACTGCTAGTGTTTCTAGTACAATGTTATATAATAGAGGTGATAATGGGCATTCTTGTTTTACTCCTGATCTTATTAGGAAGGCTTGTAATTTATCCCCATTGCATATGATGTTTGTTGATGGTTTTAGGTATATACTGTTTATTATTTTTGGGAAAGGTCCTTCTATTCCTATACTTTTCAGTGTTTTCAATAGGAATGGATACTGTATTTTGTCAAATACTTTTTCAGCATCTATTGAGATAATCACTTGATTTTTGTTTGTTAGACTGTTGATATGGTCAATTATGTGGATGGTTTTCCTAATGTTGAACCAACCTTGCATTCCTGGTATAAATCCCACCTGATCATGGCGGATGATCTTCTTAATTACTTGCTGGAGTCTCTTTG
>NC_058130.1:461402373-461573389 GCF_016433145.1 Gracilinanus agilis | reverse complement strand
ATCAAACTTTCCATTTAGCCCTGGTCTTTTGTGTGCAAATACCTGGAATTCTTCAATTTTGTTGAATGCCCATACTTTCCCCTGGAAATATATAGTCAATTTTGATGGGTAGTTGATCCGTGGTTGCAGGCCCAGCTCTCTTGCCTTTCTGAATATCGTATTCCAAGCCTTGCGATCTTTTAGCATGGAGGCTGCCAGATCCTGTGTGATCCTGATTGGTGCTCCTTGATATTTGAATTGTTTCTTTCTGGCTTCTTGTAAGATTTTTTCTTTTGCTTGGAAACTCTTGAACTTGGCAATTATATTTCTGGGTGTTTTCTTTTCTTGATCAAATGTCGCAGGTGTTCTATGAATCCTTTCAATGTTTATATTGCCCTCTTGTAGGACTTCAGGGCAATTTTGCTGAATCATTTCTGTTAGTATGGAGTCCAGGTTTCTATTAATTTCTGGTTTTTCTGGAAGAGCAATTATTCTCAAATTGTCTCTTCTAGACCGGTTTTCTTGGTCTGTCACTCTCTCATTGAGATATTTCATGTTTCCTTCTATTTTTTCAGTCTTTTGACTTTGTTTTATTTGTTCTTGTTGTCTTGAGAGATCATTAGCTTCCAATTGCTCAATTCTAGCCTTTAGGGATTGGTTTTCGGCTATAATCTTCTGGTTTTCCGCTATAATCTTCTGATATTCCTTTTCAATCTTGTCATTTCTGTTGTTCAATTTACTTATCAGTTCATTTGGTTTCTGAGCCTCACTTTCAAATTGCAAGATTCTACCTTTTAAACTGTTATTTTCTTGCCAGATCTCTTCCATTTTCCTCAAAATCTCAGTTTTGAACTCTTCCATAGCTTGTGAGGAGTTTTCCTTTTTTGAGGAGGGTCCGGTTGCTTGTTTGTTCTCCTCCTCTGTTTGCTCAGTTGTCTGGATTTTCTCTGTGTAAAAGTTGTCGAGTGTTAAAGACTTCTTTTTCTTGTTGTTAATCTTTCTCTTCTGAGCTTCCTGAGACTGGGTAGCCATCCTTAGCCCAGCAGCTTCTTAAGTTTATCCTTGTGCTCAGGGTCTGTCCGCGGTCTATTGGCTCCTGAGGTCTGTCTGTTTTTTTCCAAGGTCAAGCCCCCTGGTGAACCCCCTTGCTTGATCCTCTGCTGGAGGTTTCTTTACAAGTCTCAGGGCACTGCTTCCACAGTGGTATAAGTGTCTGCACTGGTTCCCCACTCAGGTTTTCAGAGCTTTAGTTCCTGGCTGTGTCTGCCTCCACCCACGCCTCCACCTGTGCCTGCGCTCTCAGCCCACGCTCTGCGCCCTGAGTCTGCTCCCGGCGTCCTGCTCTCGCACTCAAATTCCGTGTAGGCTTGCTAGCTTCCTGGGGTCACAAATCCCACCGCTCTCAGGAACAGGCCCTGGAGCCGCCAATGACTCAATGGGTGCCCCAAACTTGCTCCACCTCTTCCTAGCTGGCCTCAGCGCTATAGGTGTTGTGTGTGGAGGGAGTGGGGGTGGGGTGGTTGCTCAGCCCGAGATGTAGTGAGAGCTGTTTCACCCCTTTATAGCATGGAGATGCTTAGATTCCATGTACCTTCCACGCTGTGCCCTGTTGTGGGATTCCTTTGTTCGTCTGGACTTGTTTTTATGTCCCCTTGAGGAGTTTTGTGTGTTTTGGTCAGGAGAGGTTAAGAGCTGCTTTTTACTCTGCCGCCATCTTAACCCGGAACCAAGCACCAGCTTTTTGATGAGCTTCAGGAGAATTTATATTAGCTGTCAGCATGAGTATTATTTGTGACCTCCTTACAGCCTGATAGTTATTAGAGAATGATACCATTACAGACTCTTCAACATTTGCACGGTTCTGACATTTATGATTGCAAACCCAGATGCCAATAGGATACAGGCAAAAAAGGGAATATATAACATTACATTAGAGCAAGTCACATGTCTAGTATTTCAATAAGCTAATTTTTTTTAAAAAGGAAAATACATTAGTTTTTATATTTAATGAAAATGAATATAAATTCATACTCTAAGGCTTTGGTTCTCAAACTGAGCTTTGCATTCTTTTCTTTTTTTTCCCTGAGGCTAGAAGCTTTTTTATGATGATTATTTATTCTTCAGCTTCCTTTACAAGACTTCCTAGTGCTGTTATATTTATTTTCGAAGTATCTATAAAAATCTATATTGCTATCCCCTTGTTTCAGCTAAAAATAAAAGGTGAAACAAAAGATAGATAGTCATATAATGGAGGGGGTAGGGGAAAAATAAAGAAAATTATGAACCAGTCAAAATTTGTATGTATTTCTGACTTTGTAAGGAGAATGACAGAAAATATCACATGATTAGGAAAATAATTCTAAGAGTCTGTCAGTATAGAAAATTTCCCTCAAATACAGAAACATAATCATAGAAAGATTTATACATAAAAGGAAGGTTATTAATATGTCTAAATTCCCTTAACTGCTTGATAATCAAAGACTCAAGCTATGCCTGATCATGTGTTAATAACATTTCAAAATAAGCTAACATTTTTAGTTATTTAAAAAAAACCCAAAGTCTATTTTTGTCACAACAAAGAATGTTGTACTTAAAGTCAAAGGAGACCTGGTTTAGAAATCTGCCTCTGATATTTACCATTGATCCTTTTACAAGTTATTCCTTTAGCTGATCATAATTTGTTATCACCATATCTTCACCTTTGAAGGGACTATTATGATCTCCACAGATTGTGACTACCAATCCCCTTTTTCATCCTCATCAGGACCACTAATCTCTCCTACTCCTGAGTTCTTTATCAAGGTGTTACACCATTGCTGAAATGACAATAACATCCTTCTCTATTTTGACCACTTAGTAAACCATTAAAATTCTACATCATTCAGTCTGAAATTCCTTTTCATTTTATCTCATCATTGATCATGTTTTATCCAGTATCACCTTTGAATTACTCTCACCATCTCCTCCTATCATCTTTACTGTTTTTCACAAGCTACTGAAAGGACCAAAATTCATGATGCCATATTGACTATGGTCACTACAGATTTATATTACATAATCTCAGCTATTTTGTTATGGAGCAAATCAATCCTTTTACAACTTCCTAAAATACTGGTTCACCAATTGATTATAATTATCAAAAAATTTGTCATGCATCTTCATGCTTTTAATAATATTCTGCCTTAACCTCTCAGTTCATTTTATTTGAATGAAAACAAAATGAGAACATATGACAATAATTATTTTTCCTTTCTCTTAATCTAATATCACTCAGAAATCTTCCCCATTATTTCCTCTTTAACTCCCAACTTTTGTCCTTGCCAAGAAAATACTTATGTAATTTAATGTATTAACATTTGATTTTTTTCCTAACATATTCTCTCCTCTGTAATCCTTTGAATCTTTTTCAGTGATGCTTATTGACTTTTGTTATCCACTTGTGCAACAGCCACTATCCCATAAAACTATTTTGGTGGACCAACTAAACCAGGTTGAAGGTAATTGACAGGCCTCAGACCTGTTGGTGAATAGGGTGGAAGTATATCTTAAGCAAGTGAAGACTTTCCCAGTCAAAATGGCTTGATAAAAAACAATTTATCTCAACTGCCATGAATTCAGTTGAAGTAAATGCCATAGAATACTTACGTATTTGTTAAATATCAAGATGCTAAGTTCATCCACTGCATCTCAGGCCATTGCCAGTTATATTTACTTTTGTTTTCCTACTGAACATTGATGACTCCAGAAGAGAGATTTATTTTGACAATACTGCATAATTCCTTCTCACTTAGATCCAATTCATGTGCAATTGATCACTCCATAATATCAATGGTCCACTTAAAAATTAAAGACAATCAACAATAGCGGACTGCTTTGCTCCTGCCTTTAAAATCACTGGTTTGAATGATCCTTAAAATATTCTCATTTGATCTACTTATCATATGGATTTGTATCTTTTCTCTACTCAGGCAAAAAATATAATTTTTTTCTTCCAAAAGTATTTACGTCCCCCAAATTTAATCTCCTTGGAATACAGACCTAGTAGTGGTATTGTTGGGGCAAAGAGTATACATAGTTTGATGATCAATTGAACATGATTCTAGATTGCTCTCCAGGACAGTTGTAATACTTCACACCTCCACCAACATTATATTAGTGCCCTGATTTTTCTACATTTCCTGTAGTATTTATCCTTTTCTCTTTTTGTCATGTTTTCCAGTCTTATGGGCAAGGTAGTACTTCAGAGTTGTGTTAATTTATGTTTTTTTTTTTATTGAATAGTAGTTTAGAGCATGTTTTTTATGTTTTTAAAGATAGTTTTAACATCTTGATCTGAGAACTACTGGTTCATATGCTTTCACCATTTGTCAATTGGAAAATGCTTTGTATTCTTAAATTTTACTCACTTCTCTATTTATTTAAGGAATGAATCCTTTGTCAGAGAGACTTGGTATAAATGATTTATCCTAGTTTGTTGTTGGGCTTTTAATCTTGGGTATATTAATGTATTTGTGCTGTAACTATTTAATATATTCAAAGTTATCTATTTTACATCTCATAATGTTCTCTATGTCTTGCTTTGTCCTATATGCTTCACTTATGCGTAAGTTTGAGAGGAAAACTCTTTTGTACTCCTCTAATTTTTTTTATGGAATCACTCTTTATTTCCAAATCATGTATGCTTTTGAATTTACATTAGTATGTGGTGTGAAGTATTGGCTTATGCCTATTTTCTACCAAGTTGTTTTCCAGTTTCTCAAACAGTTTTTGTCAAACACTAGGTTACTTTGATCATTTACCATTGCATGTTGACTGCATAGTATATTCCATTGGTCCTCTAGTCTTTTTCTTAGCCAATTCCAGTCTGTTTATATATATATAATGGTTCCCATTTTATAATAACTTAAGATCTGGTAGAACTAAGCCACCTTCCTGCATAGTTTTAAAAATTAATTCTCTTGATATTCTAGCTCTTTTGTTCCTCCAGATGAATTTTGTGCTACTTGTACTCCTCCCAATTTTCTTCCTTGTCTGTTTCATTTTCTTATTACCTCTACAAGGTAATCATTAGATCCACTGTACATGCTATTCTGACCTTTAGTTGGACTTTGAATGTGGGTTCAGTTATCCAAGTTAGTGTTCCATTCTTCCAGCCAGACTCTCTTATCTTTACAAAGATGACTTTTATTCAGAGAAGAAAAATGAAATCATGAGCTCAATTTTTATCTGACACTGTTATATCTATGTGTAATGTAAGGGTTAAAATAGGGGTTTTGACAAAATAAGAGAGCAGCTTTTAATAATTTAAAAATGTAAGTTTTAATAAGAATATAGTAGAGTTGTAAATTAAAATTATCCCTTTAAGCCAGAGAAAAGAAAACTTCTAGCAGCTTTTAACAATTAACAATTTAGTTTAATTAAAATAGAGATAGTAAAATAATATAGAAAGATAGAAAAGAGGAAAGTGGGATTTCTAATCTTATACCCTATAAATATACCTCAAATTCCTAATACTACCTCTGACTGTCTTCTGAGGACAGCTTCTTCTGCCTGGCCAACCCAGGCTTTTCTAATCTACACTATCTATAAATGATTCACTAACTATCTAACTTTATAAAATAACAGACAGCCACCATTCACTCACTCCTTCAATCAGTTTTCTATAGAAGCTCAAACTGTCAGTAGCCAATTGCCAGCAGATCCTTGTCTATGAGACATACCTCCTGCTCTCTAGAGATGCCAGAGGCAAAATGCCCTTTAAAGGTTAAAGCCAAAGGCCCTCTCAGTAAGCTCAGTCCCGCCTTTGTATTCCCGCAGCTAAACACTAACCCACACTGCCAGCAACCAACTCTCCTGGTCCCCACACACACACACCGTGACCAACTCATGCCAAGTAGCCAACTTCCCCTCAACTGCCAACCTTAACTGTCCACAACTTAGTCCCCAGCTGTGAGCAACTGACCCTCCTATCTGTCAGCAACTGCTGCTGGCTCAATAGGCGGCTCCCCATTCCTACTTCCTGTCACTGTAGGCTGGTTAATCCCTACACACCTCTATGTTAAGATGATCTCTAGATCCCCTTTTAATTTTTTTAAATTTTATTTAACTTATTAATTAATCCCCATTAAATTAAAGAAATTAAAGAATTCTTTTTTACAGTAATATGAGTGTTACAGTAGTATCTGTTATAGATGCTAAAAGAAATGAGGAAATTATTTTAATGATTTTCATTTTTCTTTCAATGCCTGATTTGAAATGTGTTTTTCTTGGACAGACAGAATACTATTGTCATTCTGATTCCCTCCAGGGGATCATTATGTGTACAATTTCAAGCAACTTTTGAGGGAGCAATATTATTAATTGGGTATAGTTAAATGCACATTGGATTAGAGGAATTTAGTAAGTTTTCATTTTAGTTGGTCAAATAATAAGCTATGTGACCTTTGACATGTAATTTAAACTATGTGAACCACATATTTCTGAAATAAAATGAGAAGATTAAACTGTCTCATCTGTAATGTTTTTTCTACCACTAAAATTCTATGAAACCTTTCAAAACCTTTTAATATCTCTAGTTCTTCCTTCATATTAACCATTGAATCTTTTTAGTATTCCTTTTGGGGATTTGAAGAATTATGGCAAATGATCAAGGAAAGCATAAACTCAGAATGGATTGGATGGCATATAGAATGGAGTGAAAGGAATCAGTACAGTGACTGTTGAAGTAAGCACAGAATAAAATGGTAAGTTCTTGTGTTAAGGTGAGGAGTCAATAGTGTTATAATGTATAATAAAGGGAAAATAAAAGAGATATAAAGTTTAATTTTAAATAGGACTTTAGGCTACCTTTAAATCTTTTAGTTGGAGGGAAGGAAGAAAAGAATAAGTATTTATAGTGCCTACTCTGGGTCAGGCATTTTAACAGATATTTTTGGTTTTATGTAAGGATTCTTTATCAGGACCCCACAATACATCTTAGAACAAGGCTTTGTGCACTTTTAAATGGAATATCTGAATGAATTCTGATATTCTTTCCTTAAGGTATTGTCTTCTGCTATTATGGGATCTTAGAGAGAACTCCAGCTGGGAATTTACAATCTTTTAGTGCTCCCAATTTGATCTGATCCAAAGGAAAGCCTGATCTCTGCCCTCCTGATCTGACCTCTGTATGTTACTGACATCAATTTAGATCTGAGCAAAATGCCAGTGTGATTATGCCATTTAGAGTTTTAAAATATTGCTGCTACCCTCACTGACTTTTTTTTAGCTTGAAGGTTCTGGTGGTTTAGAATGATGTAACTGTAGCCTCCTCTTCAGTCTGGGGTCACCACCTTGGATTTTTCACAACAGCTTTCAAAATAGAAGGAGGGGCATCTAGGTGGCTCAGTGGATTGATAAGCAGCCTTAGAGATGGTAGGACTTGGGTCCAAATCTGGCCTCAAACACTTCCTAGATGTGTGATCCTGGGCAAGTCACTTAGTAAACAGTATTGATTCTAAGATGAGATGTAAGAGTTTTTTTTTGTTGTTGTTGTTTTTTAATGGAATGAGCACTGAGATTAGAATCCCTCATTCCACTCCTGAGATGACAATCTTACAAATGCTGATTGATTTTCAACATGATTTTAATTTAGTACACAGATTGAGGCCTGTATGTATCTTCTCCTCATTCTGGAACATTACCTCTAGTCACAGAGCCCAACCTCAGTATGTCCTGAATCTGCGACTGGAATTGAGTTGAGTGGCAGTGCTTTTGGGTGGGCCTTATTCCTGTACTCTTTATAATATCCAAGCCCCTCTATCTTTTGCATCTGAGACTTCTTCCCTAGTGCATAGCCTCTTCCAGATCTGAAATGCTCTTTATGATAATTTCTGAGTACATCTTGCACCTATATCTGCAGTTCTCTTACTTTTTCTCTATATCCTGCTCTATTTAGTAGAAAAAATGTATCAATCTATCTTATTTGTGTGTGTGTGTGTGTGTGTGTGTGTGTGTGTGTGTGTGTGTGTGTGCCATTTCCTGGTTTTCTCAGTTAGGACTCAATTTAGTGCATTTTCTAGATTTGTGTGAGAGAATTGTGGTGGGGTATTCAAATTGTGTCTACACCATGTCTCTGCCCATCTGTTTGTCTGTCCTTGTATAAATCTATCTATCTTTATATCTATCTATCTATCTACCTATGTTTTCATTTTTTTGCTCTCTTTTAGGTCAAGTCTAAATAATTTGAAAGATATCTTACATGCAAATAATTTGCTAAAATACAAAGAAAAATATAACCTTTGTATTAAATATTGATTTATCTTTGCAGAGATAAACCTTGCACATATGAAACAACTAGAAAGTAATACAAAGAAATTAATTATCAGATGGAAAGTGTAGAGTATGGATAATAAAGTGATAATGAAGATAAATATCTTAGAATCAGGGAAGAAAGCCTGGATAGGTTGGCAGGTTTTTTGTAGCCATAATGGAAGAGATTTTAGGTGGGAATATAGAAGTAAGAATAAGTATGGTAAAAAGGAGAATCAACAAGAATAGGAAAGGAAGATTTTCCCTTCTTCGTAAGAACACAATAAAGTAATGTTTTAGAAAGGATAGACCCAGTGTATGATAGCAAAAGGGAATTTATTCATTGTTCTTTAGCAGCAATACCTTGTCCAATAATGACAGAATACATGGTAAGAACAGGAATTGTACAATATATGCTCTATTCCCCATTCTATTTTTAAAGGTAATTTTTTAAAGTTATAGACCAAATGAATTATATATTTATCTATAGTCAATTAAGGCCTTATTACCTCCTTTATTCTTTATGAGAATTTTTTGAACTAGCATTCCCATGCATCCTTCTAAATATTTTTGATCATTTTCTGTTTCTTTCTGCTAATGTGGTAAAGTACATTACTTTCTAATGTTCTATAATTTTTTCAGTTCCAAAAGTCATAAAAGTTTCACCCCCAGGATTAATCAGAAAAGAGAGGTATTCTTCCTGCACTGTTAATGAGGCTTCAGAGAAACACTAGTAAAACTTATAGAGGATGTCCCAGGAATACAGTATAGATTTAAACTTGATATATAATCTGGGACTATCATAAAAAACTTCAGTAATAAATGTCAAACCATCATTAAATGTTCTTCCTTTTAATGGACCTAAATAGTTGCCTCCTTTGAAATATTACTGGTTAAATGTTATAATCTGAACAATACTCTATAAACATTCTGCAGTAAGATTACACACACACACACACACACACACACACACACACACACACACACACAGAAAGAGAGAGAGAGAGAGAGAGAGAGAGAGAGAGAACTGATTATGTTACCAAATTATGTCACTTTTGGTATACATTGTCAAATGATAAAATAACAGACCCAGAAGATCCAAAGTATAAAACTTTGTGTGTTATTATTTAGGTGACATTAATGTCAAACTATAGATAGAAGTCAAGGCTCAAACTAAATTCATCATACTCAATATCTGAACCAGATTTACAAGTTTTGGCCTCCAAACCACATTTATGAACAGTTTTAGAAAAATACTACTTACAATGAAGTACTGGAGTCCCACTGTTCAAATGCCTATTAGGTTTGAGCTCAGGTAAGATGGGCAGCTCCAGCTGGGGACCTACAATCTTTCAGTGCTTCCAATGGGGTCTGATATGGGCAAAGTCTGATCTCTGCCTTCTCAATCTGAATTCTATAAGTAACTAACTTCAATCTATATCTGAGTAAAATGTCTGTTATCACATTTAGAGTTCTAAAATACTGCTACTGACCTCACCCATCATCATCAGCTTGAAGGTTGTGATAGTTCCTCAGAGCCTGCTCTGGGATAAGGCAGTCAAAAGCCAAGAAAATAAAATGATTCTTCAATGCTTCATGTAATATCCTGGAGCCATTTGTTACTGAGAAGAATTCTTGGTGATGGACAGAACTAAGTGTATTATAACTCACAAGCATATTGTCACATTTAGAGAAAATGTTCAGAGAAAGTTTCCCTTAAAATTCTACTCTGGTACCTGCTTCCTTGTGGCATGGAGATTATTTTGAGAGAGGGAAAACTCTACCATTGAAGAACTATCTTTGGCAGGGTCCACAAAGTTGGAAAAGATTTGATGATAGACATGCTTATGAGGTCCATGTCTACCATTCCAGAATCTGCATGAGTAATTTCATAAAAGACTTAACACTAGCTTCATATCATCAACAGGGTGATGCATTTTTCAGAAACAACAAATAAAGAATATCTTCTAACACAACACAAAGTAACATTCGTTACAATAGTTGGTAAACATACTAATGAATTCATATACCCTTGAAGTGTTTCAGTAGAACACTTCATGTAACAGAGTTATATTCATCTTCACTGGTCACATACTCCAAGCTAGTGGACGAGTTGATTAAACATTGGATTTGGATTCAGAAAGAACTGAGTCTAAATGAAGTCTCAGATACTTCCTACCTATGTCACTATGGCCAAGTCATTTTGTTCCTCTTCAGTTTCTTCAACCATAAAATGAGGATAATAGCAGCTATCTCTCAGGGTTGTTGTGAGGCTCAAATGAAATAATATTTTTAAAATTTTACAATGCCTGGCACATAGCAAGCATTTAGTAAATGCTTCCTTCCTTCTTCCCTAAGTTCCCTCTTCCTTTAATTCTTCCTTCCTACTTTCCCTCCATTCCCCTTCCTACTTTCCTTCCTAACTTCTTTCATCCATTCCTTCCCCTCATTTCCTTCCTTCCTTCCTTCCTTCCTTCTTTCCTTCCTTCCTTCCTTCCTTCCTTCCTTCCTTCCTTCCTTCTCCACTCTTAAATCAACACAGATATTAATCTTTATATTTAATATAATTTTATGTTTAAGATAAGTTTAATACTAATCTTCTTTCTGTTTCTCAAACACAATACTTCGTTTCTTGCCTCCCTGTCTTTGCATCTGCTTTACCCTATGCCCTTAATGAACACTTCCATCTCTTCCATGTCATAGAGTTCCATTTTTTCAAAATTCAACTGAAGCACTTCCTTCAGAAGGAAGAAAGTCTTTCTCATTCTTCCATGGGAGCTAGTAATATCCCTTCCAAACTTCCTTGTAGTTATCTACTTTGCATTTATGGCATTTATTCAGTTAGCAGTTATTTTGTACATTCTTATGTATGATCTTTGCCTTATCTGATAAAATATTATCTCCTTGAGAATAGAAATTGTTTAGTTGTTTTTTTTTTTAATTTTGCATTTTCATGTCTAGGATATAGTGAAACATTTGGCATAAATTAAGAAATGGAAATAAACTGATGATTGGCCATTTTTCTATCCTTCTTCAGTTTTATTATTTATTTGTCATAATCAAGCTCCTAAGCCCCTTAAAATATCTAATATTACTTGATCCTATGTCAATTCTCATGACCAATTAAGTAGGAATTAAGTAAATCTCTCACAAAGGATATGCCCCAGATTTGTGAATACATTATAGCATTTCACCAGTAAGGCTAATCTCTGAAAAAAAAGAATAAAAAATACCATCAAGGAAATATATATTAGGAAGATAATATAGCATGGTGATATGGTGAGGGTGAGATATAATGAGTAAACAGACAAAATAATCTACAGCTATATTTGTGAATCCAGGAAAAATCACACAAAAATATAAACAACAATTAGAAATGTCTTGATCAATTAATATTACCTAACAACACAAACTACTTATATTATTTTTACTCACAGAAGGTCTATGCCAACATTTGGATGATGTTCTCATCAGAGTTCAGTAAAAGACAGTTTCCTTACTTTTTTTTAACCCTTAACTTCTGTGTATTGGCTCCTTGGTGGAAGAATGGTAAGGGTTAGGCAATGGGGGTCAAGTACTTGTCCAGGGTCACACAGCTGGGAAGTATCTGAAGCTGGACAGTTTCCTTATTGATGTTTAAAAAATTCTCCAGATCCTCATATGTATTATTGAGACTTCACTAATTGCTTTGAACAAGGGGACACGTAGAAGTTTGACCTGGTATGTTCTAACAAGTTACACACACACACACACACACACACATATATATATATATATATATAAAGGATTTTGTATTTAATTTATATATGTATAATAATATAGTTTCTATATTATATGTAATATATATTTGTTATATATCTAAATATATCTATATGTATTATATATACATATATATGTTTCTCTTATGTATATAGATATACATATAGATATAGGATGATGTTAGAACATAAGTATTGTTTTATTAGTTTAAAGATAAGTAGACAAGTTGGCTTGAGGAGGAATTAGAGTTTCAAATAGAGCTGAGAGAGTGTTAATTTCAACTGGTGGCAGTCATAACCATTACTTCTGTGACAATTATATGCACTGGGTGTGGTATTCCAGGAGTGCGCCTCTGGCAATCAACAGAAGCACACACAACTGCTTTCTTAGGGCTTGAGAAGGTAACATCTTTGTCTCTCTCTATCTCTGTCTGAGGGAAATACTTGGAATAGAGTGTTTTCTTTTCCAACTTGGGAAACACTATTTATTTATCTGTTGCTGACTGTAGATTGAATAAACTGTGAAAAGACCAAACAAAACCTTGTCTTTGGTTTGGACTTTGAGTCTGTTAAGGCTCAGAGTCCTAAATTGATTCTTGTGGAGACTCAACCAGCTAGCCTTACTTATCTTTATAACTTAAAGGCGAGGTTAATAGTTCTAGTGGTTAGGGTTAGAATAGTATAAATTTGGTTAGTTAGATCAGGGTGGCTTAGCATAGCCTGTGAACCACAGGAGAAGTGGTACCTTGTGGAACCTGGGAATTTATTTGGGTGGAGTTAGAATCCCTTAGAATTAGAAATCCTTCTTCTCTTATATATATTTAAATAAATTGTTTCTTTTTCATAAACAAGACTCTCTTTAGCATTCCTTGTGTCTTGTATTGCTCTCCTTACTTTATTTTTATAGTTTGGCAAGCCACAAAGGACAATGAACCTAAAAATTCTGATTTTTTAAGGATCCAACTGTCAACTCAGGCAGTTGGAACCATTATCTCAGCAGGGGGTCTGTTGAAGAAGCTAAAGCTGACAGTTTCACTATGAACTATAATAACATTGAGCTAAACTGTAAATTGATAAAAACTCATCTCCCAGTCAACTTGATCCAAACACTCTGTAGTCTCAGAAAACCTGGTGAATTAGCTACATAAAATCACCATGGAATTTTTCTGTTACCTACGACTTCTCTCATTTTCACTATTATACCAGAATATATATAGAACTTACTGGCCTATGACTTTTTAATGCCACTACTATCATTGACACTGTTATAACTAATCTCTTATGTCCCTGTGCTAATATTGTTTTTCATGTGCTTTTACATGATGATCAAATCTTTGGCAGTCATGGTTAAACATTTAAAAGCAAGCATCAAACAAGATACTGCAAAGAATGATATAATGTTAAAAGTGAACTAACTAGAGACTAAACTAGATAACTAGATAGAATGCAAGCTCAATATGAGGAATTTCTCAAGGCTAAAGGGAAAAATGGAAGAAACTAAACAATCTGAAGCAACTAAATTAGAGGGTGCAACTAAATCAGATATACCAACTAAATTAGAAATGGAAACAAGCATTAGAAAGCAAACCAGCTGATATGTTTCCTCTAAGAGAGTTACCCATAGTGAACACAGAGCATGGTATAAAGAATCTCATATGCCACAAAAGATTTTCACAAACTCAAATTTTTTTTCACAAAAAATTTTCGAAAATATAAAGAAGAGCCAATGGGAGTTGTAAGGCAGTTCAATTAAACTTTTACATTTTAATTAAGCTTTACAACTCTTCTTATTTGGACTTTGACATCCTAATGGATGAATTATTGACAAAAAGAGAAAACCTGCAGATTATAGATGATACTAAAATAACCCTCTAATTGCTGAT
This sequence comes from Gracilinanus agilis, assembly GCF_016433145.1. NCBI lineage: Eukaryota > Metazoa > Chordata > Mammalia > Didelphimorphia > Didelphidae > Gracilinanus > Gracilinanus agilis. The sequence continues at coordinate 461,559,480 of NC_058130.1, read as the reverse complement.
TGACAAACTGAGATACCTGGTTGGGAATTTAACTCTGTTGTGGGGTACAGAAATTTAACTACAGCCAAGGAGGCAATAATTGAAATTATGAGACAAAATTCCAGATGTTCCTAGGAATCTAGTCTAAATTTGAGTACCTAAAGCAGTAAGTGGGAGAGACTCCTTCAACTTTCCTTGATAGAATTATTGATTGTGCAGAAAAATGGATTAATTGGATATTTTAACAGATGAAAATGTAAATCACATTTGCAGACAGTTTGTGAAAAATGCATGCCCTTTGATCCAAAACTATTTTCAAAGTAACTGTCCAAATTGGTTTGATATGGGTCTTGATGAAATTCATAGAATTGCTAACTATGTTTTCAAAGATGAAAAAGATAGACAATCAGAAGAGAAAATGATATAATTAATAACTTAACCAGAGAAATCAGAGAACTTAAACAAAAACTAAAATCCAGTGAAGTGCAGGAAAAAACAGTAGCTGCACTAAGAACTTATAGACAACCCAGAAATAACTACAACTCTAGATAATACAGACAAACCCCAAGATATTTTCTTTGTGACAGACCTGATCATCTCATGAGAGACTGCAGATTTAGGGGACAATTCTTAGGACAAAATTTCAGGGGAAACCGAGGCAATAGATTTAATCACTTTAATGGATTCAGGCATATACTTACACACACACACACACACACACACACACATATATATATATACATATACATATATATGAGACATAACATAACATATACACACATATTTTTGCCCTTCATTTTTGAAGAGGACCAAAAATATCATGGGGTGATATCTTGACACATGAATAGAATTTAAGTGAGACAAAGTTACACAAAGTCATAGCCTCCCTCTCTCTTCCAGAGTAATCAAAACCCAGTTGTAAGAAAAAAGTTAGGATAATTGGGGATGGTCCTGGATGAAGTGGATGATCTTGCTGTTTTTGAAGTCTTACCAAGCTCTAAGTACCATCTCACCAGCTTTAATTGCCTACATGGTTAATGGAGCAAATTATTCTTATCCTCTTTCTGCTTGGGGAAGTCTTCAAATGCATGTTATATCAATTTCCTTAATTCACTGATGAGTCTAAGGCCTATCAGTTACCCCTAACCTAATTTTAGCCCATCTGCCAAGATGGTTTTACCATTGTATAGCTACTAAAAAGTCTTGGAGCAATAAGTGGGAGTTGGGTGACAGCTGGACAGATGGATGAGTAGCCCTGAAAAGGCTACACAGTAAGGCAAGCCTTTATTCTAGAGGTTGTAGACCTTCCTGAATACCACATACACACCACTTATATGTGGTATAGGCACTGAAAGAAGATGTGAGGCCTAAAAATAGAGATGTGGGAAAAGATTAAAATACATGCTAATTGTATTTCTTTTAATAAAATATGTAGCCATACAAAGTATTGGATTTAAATATGAGAATTAACCCAAACTTTTATTGAATCCAAAGTTGGAATAGACTCTAGAGTTTATAGAATCCAAATCTGTCATTTTATAGATGAGAATTATGAGGTAGAGATAACTAAAATGATGTACTTGAAGTTGGAGAAATAGGATGGAAAACTCTTCTAAAATTGATTTTAAGGCATTTTTGTATGTACAACACGTGAAGTCAGTTAAATATTCCTAACTATCATAGAAAGCAAGCATATGTTTCTTATGGATAACTCTTACCTTTTCATTTTTTCTGGTTAATGGACAAGATGATAAAATAATTTAAATGCTTTTTCTTTCCCAGTTCTCCCTTTTTTTAAAAATTCAGTGGAGTGGTGTTTTGTTTTGTTCTGTTAGTACTTTTCCAGCCTTCTCACTTTCTTTGAACAATATTTATCTACTTCAGATGGTGATTTTGGGGTGGTTATGGGAGCTGAAATGGATTAAATTAATTCCACTGAATGGAGACAAGTAATTTTAAAATGCATAATATCTTCATGGTGAATATAAAGTTCATATTCATGCTTAGAAGATTGGTAAAAATTTTTTAATGAAATATTTTATTTCCTGTTATTTTGAATTCATTTAATTTAACATATACATCCTAAACAGCCAATATTATAGAATAAAATGGGAAATACCTCCTGGTTTCATCATAAAATTATTGTGTAATAGTATCAAAATAAGTCAAGGGATTCTTTTTTAATTTTACTCTTTTTTTAAACCCCTACCTCCTGTCTTAGAGTCAATCCTGTGTATTGTTTCTAAGGCAAAAAAGTGGTAAGGGCTAGGCAATGGGGGTTAAGTGACTTTCCTAAGGTCACACAGCTAGGAAGTGTCTGAGGCCAAATTTGAACCAAGGACCTCCCATCTCTAGGCCTGGCTTCTAATCCACTGAGCCACCCAGCTGTCCCCCCTTTTTAATTTTAAAAGCTTGTTCTCTTAAAAAGAACACAATGGACTTTTAAAAATAGGAACTATTTACATTATTCTGATTTTTGCTTTGCTCATTACTGTAATATGTTTAGAAAGAGCACACTTATGAAAAGAGCACACTTATGAATACTTATGAAATATTTTTAAAACAGGCTGAAGAAAAAAAGAAGAAAATGCCCATAAATGTTGACAAAGGTATTGCAGGTTTTTGGAAAGAAATGATAGCCTTGGAACAGGTGGATAATACTGAGGTTTCCCAGACAGCTGGTGGGACTGAAGTGAGAGCCAAGATGAGTCCATTTATATCTCATGGCTTCAAATTTAATGAGAAGACACTATCCAGAATTTGGCATGTATTTTATTTTTCTATTCAGTTTGGCACACAAGAACATTTAATTCCCCTATTGGATTTGACAAGTTCCCTAAAAGAGAGGAAGATTATCTTCTACGTTATGAAAAGCTCAAATTTAAATAAATTTATCAGTACTCAAATCTTTAGCATTTGTGGATGATTTGTCACTTTCCTTGCCACCTCCTTCAATAAGAGGTTCAATTTTATTCTCTTTTACTAGAGTATTTTATAATTTATTTTATGTGATATATGGCAATTTTACATATTTTAAAATATTTTATATATTTGTGCCTTCAATAACATATCTATATCATTAAAATATCAACCCAGTTATTCAGTCTTGTATGTAAAATAGCGTTCTGTTATATTTAAATATGATTAACACTTTATAACTACTTCTTATCATATGAAGATAGTTTTAAACAATAGCCACTAAATAGAATTATCATCATTAAAATATATGCATTTTCCTAATGGAATTAAGAGTGAAAAGGACAATGATCAGCTAGTGAGCAAATATTTGTTTTCCTGCCTATTCCTTCCAATGTAAATTTAGGCAATTAACTAAATTATTTTAGTGTAGTTTTATTAACCTATAACTTGAGGTTATATGAGATGATTTTCCCTGAGTGTATAGACCTATGAAAATCAAAGGAATTTTCTGTGACCACAATATGTGTATTTCATATGAACACTCTTTATGATAAAACCAACTCCAAAATTATCAATTCCTTTTGTTTTATTAAATCTTTATGTTATTCCAGATGACACATCAATATATTTTAATATTCATTCTCTAATATTGCAATCCGTGTTCTCTCCCTTCCTCATTCTTTTCCACCCTGATCAAGATATCAAGCAATATGCTATAGGTTGTTTATGTATTATAATATGATTCATATTTCCATGTCCATCATTATGTGAAAGAACACATATCATTTATACATGAGAAAATTCATGGAGAAAATGAAATGAAGATTGTTATACTTCAATCTGCATCCACCTTCTCTGGTAGATAGCCTTTTTTATCACAATTCCTTTGATGTCCTACAAATCTGTCATTTCAAAATATTTGACCTTGAAAAGGGAAAGGTGATATTTATTCTATGATTCTTTGTCAAAATATATGCATTTGAGTCTAAATTTACTTAGTAAAATGACTTCTGAAAAGGAAGCATTCAAGATAATTGCCCAACAGAAAACCTGTAATTTTAAAAATACATTGATTTTTCTCCCCACCAGAAAAGCTTTCTCCCCTTTCTAGTGACATACTCTCACAATTTAGCAGGTATTTAAAATTGTATTGATAATTAATAATGATAATGGTAGTGGTAATAAAATGCTATAATTCCACTCAAATTGTATTCTCTGATCTATGCCACAAAAATAATTTACAGATTAACTACACTTTAACTAAGATAAGACAACTGGTTTCATGGATAAAACATTGAAATTTATATGGAATGTTTTACATAAAATTGGGAAAATGAAATTTTGTATAAAAGTAAAAATTTTAAAATGTGCTAAAATAGAAAAAGAAAAATTATAAGGAGAATACACACACACACACACACATATATATATACATATTTATATATGAACTTATAAAACAGAGTTGAATTGGCTCATAACTAATTTCACATCTCTTTTAAACTTGGGCAAAATTAATTTTTGTATCATTTTCACATAACAAACTAAAAAGTTCATTTAGTATCATTCATGTTATTTTCTGAAACATAATTCAGTGTTGCTTGTCCCAAAGTACCAAAAATGCCTATTACAGATTCATTGGTAAGATTACCATGAAATATCATAAGATGTATACCATAATAAATGAGCATCCTTTAATGGAAACCAAGATGAATCTCCTTTTCTGTAAGTTCTGTTGTCTATACACAGCATTAAACTTGAATATTCAGTACTTAATTTAAAATCTTATTGCTTTCTAATTACATTGTCCTATAAAAACATCTTTGTGGTACACCACTATAAATAAATTAAAAATAAAATAAATTGGTAAATTAATCATCTTTATATATATTAATAAGCTTTATTGAGCATCTAATATGGGCACAGTAGATAAAGCATCACCTCTGGAGTCGTAAAGATTTGAGTTTAAATGTGATCTCAGATACTTACTAGCTGTGTGATCCTGGGCAAATCTCTTAGCCCTGTTTGTGGCAGTTTCCTCATGTATAAAATGAGCTGGAGAAAAAAAAATCCAAATCTCTCAATGTCTTTGCTAAAAAAAAACCCAAATAGGACATGAATGGTCAGATATGGCTGAAATGACTCAAGAACAATATCTCAAAAACAACAATTTTCCACTGGTAGTCATGGTTCTCTTGGGATGCTATGACAAATGGCTATTGGGATAATATAAAACAAGGTATGATGGCTTCAAAAGAAATATTCAGATAAAATGCAGTAAGAAAATTTGTGAAAAATGAAACAATTAGAGGTAGGGGAACAAAAGAAGATTCATGGAAGATACAGGACCTATGTTGATAGCTAGAAATAAAGAAATCTGTAGGGAAGACCTGAGGAGCAATAATATCCCATATCTTGAAGGAGGGATATCCAGTTTGGAGAAGATCCAAAAGTTCACTTTGACTACAACATAGAAATTTAAGGGGAATAGTTATATTTTGTATATAGATTAAAATATAATTTAGTACCTGAAATCATTAAGTTATGGGTTTAAAATTATCTCCATCTATCCATCCCCTTCTTCAGCCATTAAGAAGGTAAGCAATATTGTATCAATAATATATGTGAAGTTATTCACATATTACCCTTGTTTCAAAAGTAAAGTAATAAAAAACATAAAGCATAAAAAGTGCAACCATTCTTCAAATTATAATGAGAGCTCATCAGAAATATCTATCTGATCATGTATAACTTTTTTTCATCATGGATCCTTTGGAGTTATTTTAGGTCATTGTCCTAATCAGAGAAATTAAGCCTTTCCGAGTTTATCATCATTATAATTCTCCTACTGCTGTGTACAGAGTTCTCCAGGTTCTACTCACTTCCCTTCTGATCAGTCATATAAATCTCCTAAGGTTTATCTTAATGCATTTTCCTTGTCATTTCTTTTTTTTAAACCGTTAACTTCTGTGTATTGGCTCCTAGGTGGAAGAGTGGTAAGGGTGGGCAATGGGGGTCAAGTGACTTGCCCAGGGCCACACAGCTGAGAAGTGTCTGAGGCTGGGTTTGAACCTAGGACCTCCTGTCTCTAGGCCTGACTTTTAATACACTGAGCTACCCAGCTGTCCCCTGCTTGTCATTCCATCACATTCATATGCCACAACTTATCCACCAGTGCCTCAGTTGATGGATATATTCTTAATTTCCAATTCTTTGCCAAAACAAAAGGAGCCTTTCTAACTATTTCTATACATATAAGACATTTTCTCTTTTCTTTGATAATTTTGGGATACAAATGTAATAGAGATTTTTCTTTGGTCACACAGTAGGCACAGTTTTATAACTCTTTGGGAAGAGATTCAAATTGTTTACCAGAATCGTTGAACTATTTCAAAACTCCACCAAAAGTGAATTTGAGTTTTTATTGTTCTATATTCCTTCTGAAATTTATATCCTTCTTAAAATCATTCTAGCCAATCTTATAGGTGTGTGTGCATGTGTGTGTCTCTAAGATTGTATCTCACAGATATTTTAATTTGCATTTCTCTAATTAAAAGTGAATTAGAACATTTTTTCATGTGACTATTGGCATTTATTATCTCTTTTGATAAACTACCTGTTCATATCTTTGAAAATTTATCAATTGAAGAAGAGCTCTTATTTATGTAAAGTTAAGTCAGTTCACTATATATTTGAGAAAAATACTTTTATTAGATAAACTTGCCAATATTTTCTCCCAGTTTCCTTTTTTATTCTAATTTTCCTTCATTATGTTTAATCCTCTCTAACATTTCTTTATAAAATATACCCCAATACATAGAACTGACAAGTAAATCTGCAAGATACCTTAATTTGTTTATTACATCACCCTTGTTATCATTATCTTGGTGTATGGTGTGAGATGTTTGTCTATTCCTAGTTTCTGCAAAACTTCAGTTTTCCTAGTGATTTCTGTAATGGTGAGTTCTTTCCTCCAAACATGGCATTTTGGGGTTTATGAAATGCTAGATTACTATGATCCTTTACTACTGCATATTGTACACATAAACTATTCTACTGATCCACCACTCATTTTTTTTTACTTTTAACAGATTATTTTAATCATTATCACTGGTAATACAGTTTGAAATATAGTTATTATTAGGCACTTTCCTTCATATTTTCTTTTTATCAGAACTCTTGATATTATTGATCTTTTGTTCTTTCAGGTGAGTTGTGTAACTATATTTTTTCTGATTGTAGAAAGTAATGTTTTGATAGTTAATTGGTATCAAAATAAATGAGTATATTAAATTAGATATAACTATAATGTTTGTTATATTCATACTTTATGTTATATTTATATTTTGTTATATTAATATTTCTTCAATTGCTTAGAGCTCTTTTTATCTGTGTGAAAATTTGTTCTACTTGTACTTGAGTTTATAAAGTTTATGATTATGTCTTGGCAGACAGATTAGGTTTTTGTGAAAGTGCTATGTATAGCTGAGGAAAAGATTCATCTTTCTCTTCCCATTTGATTTTCTTCATAAATCTATTATTTCTATCTTTTCTAAAATTTTATTCATTTCCTTAATTACTTAAAAAAAATTTTAAATATTTTCCCATGGTTACATGATTCATGATTTTTCACATCCTTCTTCCTTCCCCATCACAGAACTGACAAGCAATTCCACTTGGATATACATGTATCATTGTTCAAAAATTATTTCCATATTATTGATGGCTGGAATAGAGTGATCTTTTGACATAAAAAATCTAATCATACCCTCATCAAATCACATGATAGATAAAATATTTTCTTCTGTATTTCTACTCCCACAGTTCTTTCTTTGGATATGGATAGTGTTCTTTCTCATAAGTTCCTCTGTATTGTCCTATAATATTACATTGTTGCTAGTAGAAATGTCTAATGCAATCAATTGTGCCACCATATATTAGTCTCTGTGTACAATGTTCTCCCAGTTCTGCTCCTTTCTCACTGCATCAATTCCTGGAGGTCTTTCCACTTTACATAAAAATCCTCAGGTTCATCATTCCTTTCAGTACAATAGTGTTCCATCACCCCCAGATGCCATAATTAGTTCAGCCATTCCCCAAGCGAGGGGCACTCCCTAATTTTCAATTTTTTTGCCACCACAAAGAGCATGGCTATAAATATTTTTGTACAAGTGTTTTTCCTTATTGTCTCTTTGGGGTACAAACTCAGCAGTAGTATGGATCGATCAAAGGGCAAGCATTCATTTAAAGCCCTTTTTGCATAATTCCAAATTGCCCTGCAGAATGGTTGGACCAATTCACAACTCTACCAGCAGTGTATTCAGGTCCCAATTTTGTCACATCCCCTCCAACATTTATGACTTTTCTTTGCCTTCATATTGATCAGTCTGCCAAGTATGAGGTGGCACATCAGACTTGTTTTAATTTGAATTTCTCGAATCAGGAGGGATTTAGAACACTTTTCCATGTAATTTTTGATAGTTTTTATTTCTTCACGTGAAAACTGCCTATTTGTGTCCCTTGATAATTTGTTGCTTGGGGAATGGCTTGATTTTTTTCATAAATTTGACTTTGTTCCTTATACATATTTGGGAAATTATCTTTTGTCAGAGAGTTTTGTTATAATTTTCCCCCAGTTTATTGTTTTCATTCTAATTTTGGTTGCATTGTTTTTGTTTGTACAAAACCTTTTTAATTGAATATAAATGAAATCATTCATTTTACATTTTGTAATGTTCTCTATCTCATGCTGGGTCTTAAATTCCTTCCCTTCCAATATATCTGACAGTTATTCTATTCTATGTTCACCTAATTTATTTATGATTTCACTCTTTATATTTAGGTTATTTACCCATTTTTTAATTTATCTTGGTATAGCATGTAAGATGTTGATCTAAACCTAATTTTTCCCTTACTGTTTTTCAGTTTTCCTAGAGGTTTTCATCAAATAGTGAGTCCTTGTCCCAAAAGCTGGGATCTTTGGGTTTATTGAACCCTAGCTTGCTGAGGTCATTTACTCAAGTTGATTCCAATGATCCACCCTTCTGTCTCTTAGCCAGTATCATATTTTTTGATGATCACTGCTTTATAGTATAGTTTAAGATCTAGTACTGCTAGGACCCCATCCTTCAAATTTTTTCATTATTTTCCTCAATATTCTTGATCTTTTGTACTTCCAGAAGAACTTTGTTATAATTTTTTTAAAAATCTATAAAAATTTTTAGTAGTTTAATAGGTATGACACTGAAAAAAATAAAATAATTTGGCAAGGATTATCATTTTCATTATATTAGCTCATCCTACCCATGAGCAATTAATACTTTTTTTCCAATTATTTAGATCTAGATTCACACAATTCTAATTGTGTGAAAAGTGTTTTGTAGTTGTGTTCATATAATTAGCATGTTTGTCTTGGCAGAGAGATTTCTAAACATTTCATATTGTATAGAGTGACTTTAAATGGAGTTTCTCTTTCTAACTAATGCTGCTGATATTTTTTTTGGAAATATATAGACATCCTGATGATTTATATGGGTTTATCTTTTACCATTCTACTTTGCTAAAGTTGTTAATTATTTCCACTCTCCTTTTAATTGATTTTCTAGGATTTTTTAAGTATACCATTGTATCATCTGCATAGAGTGATAGTTCCTTTTCCTCAGTGCCTACATTAATCCCTTCAATTTCTTTTTCTTCTCTAATTGTTACTACTAGAGTTTCTAGTACAATATTAAATAATAGAGCTGATCATAGACATCCTTGTTTCACTCCTGATCTTATTGGGGAGGCTTCTGACATGTCTCCATTGGAAAAGATATTTGCAGACAGTTTTAAATATATAGTGTTTATTATTTTGAGGAATAGCCCTTTTATTCTTATACTTTCTAGTGTTTTCAATAGGAATCAGCATTGTATTTTGTCAAAGGCTTTTTCTGCATCTATTGACATAAACATGTGATTTCTGTTGGTTTAATTATTGATATGATCAATTGTGTGTATGGTTTTCCTAATATTAAACTATCCTTCCATTCCTGATATAAATCCTACCTAGTCATAGCGAATAATCCTTGTGATAACTTGCTGAAATCTTTTTGCTAGTGTTTTATTTAAGATTTTTGCATTTATATTCATTAAGGAGATAGTCCTATATACATTAAAGAGATAGAGAGTTTCATTTCTGTATTTTGGGTCTCTCCTTTTCACCTAGATTGGCATATTAATACCATATAATTGTACAATATAGTTCTTAATGAATACCTTAATTTTTCCTTCATTAAAGGTGAGATCATTCTTTCCATATTTGATACTGCTAATGTGATTATCTTCTTTCTTTTTTAATTAGATTAACCAGTACTTTATTTTATAGTTCTTTTATTTTAATTTTTATTAATTTCTTCTTTAATTTTTAGGATTTCCAATTAAGTTTTTATTTGGGGATTTTAAATTTGTTCTTTTTTTTAATGCAAGCCCAATTCACTGATCTCCTCCCCCTCAATTTTGTTGTTATAGGCACTCAGAGGTATAAATTTTACCTTGAATACTACTTTGGCTGTATCCCTTAGGTTTTCTTATAATAACTCCTCATTTTCATTCTCTTTATTAAAGCCCATAATTATTTCTATGATTTTTTTTCTTTGGCCCAACAGTTTTGAAGAATTAGATAATTTAGTTTCCAATTAATTTTAATTTTGCCATCCCTTTGACCTTTGTTAATAATACTTTTAATTGCATTGTGATTTGAAAAATTTGCATTTATTATTTCTGCTTTTCTGAATTTGTTTGCAATATTTCTGTCCCCTAGTACATGGTCAATCTTTGTAAACTTAATTCCTTTTAAAAAAATTTATTCATTTTAAAAAGTTTTTCAATTATTTTACATGGAATTTATTTCTATCCCTTCCTATTGTGTTTTGTTCATAGTGTATAAAAATGGTCATGATTTATGTGTGTCTATTTTATATCTGAAAATTGTGCTACTCTTTAACAATTTTAATTTGTTTTTAGTTGATTATTTAGGATTGTCTGAGCATATCATTTCTCTGTAAGGAATTATATTTTTTCTTAATTTTTTAATTTATTTTTGTCTCATTCATAAAGCTAAAATTTCTAGGAGAATATTAAATAATAATGGTCATTATGAGCATCCTTTATTTATCCGTAATCTGATATAGAGGGATTTTTGATTATCTCCATTTACAGATAATGCTTGCTCTTGATTTTAGGTACATATGATTAATCATTTTAAGAAAGCATCCATTTATTTCTATGATTCCTAATGTTTTTAATAGGTATGTATGGTGTATTTTGTCAAAAGTTTCTCCCCCAATCCCCAAATTTATTAAGATAATCATGATTTTTCTTCTTTGGTTATGGATTGATTCAATTTTTATTATAATTTTTGTAAGACTAAATCATTCAGAATCTCAGTATAAATCCCACAGTCATAGTATATGATCTTTGTCAAATATTGGTGTGATCTCCTTGTAATATTTTATTTTTTTCATCATTATGCATTAGGGAAATTGCTCTCTAGTTTTTAATTTTCTGTTTTTTGCTTTCCATTTTTATGTATCAAAATGATTTCTGTGTCATAAGGGAAATCTGGTAAGACTATTTTTTCAAATACTGTAGATATTATTGGGACCAAGTATTCCTTAAATGTTATGAAGTACACACTTACGAATCCATCCTATTCCAGGATTCTTTTTTCTTAGGAAGTTCCCCTATGGATTGTTCAATTTCTTTCTTATTTTTTAAATATGGGATTATTCAAGTAATTGAGTTCATCTTCTATTAATCTAAGTAATCCGTTTTTGTAAATATTAATCTATTTCAGTTATATTATCAATTTTACTATCATATTATTGGCCAAAGTAAATTGTAATAATAGGTTTAAACTCATCTTCATTAGTGTTTCAATTTTTGAGCAGGTAAGTTAATTTTTTTTAATCTGATTGAATAATGCTTTATATATTTATTGTTTTTTAATAAAGCAATGTGTTACTTTTATTTATTAATTCCAAGAACTTATAAAGAAATTTCAAATGTTTTAATTTCTCTTTTGATTTTGAAGAGCTCCATTTGGTATTTAATTACAGACCTTTATTAATTTCTAGATTTTTTTTCATTGCAATGCCAAATTCATTAGCATACCTGCTTACTTTTATTGAATATATATTTATATAAACAATTTTCCTCTTATTGCTTCTTTAACTGGCTCTCACAAACTTTGTTAACTTCTTTCATTATTGTCATTTTATTTAATTAAAATATTGGGTTGTTTCTATAATTTGTTGTTGGACCCACTCTATTTTTAAGATGAGTTTATTTAATTTACAGTAAAATTTTAGCCTATATTTCCACTGCCCCTGATGGAAGTAATTTTTATTACATTAATGTCTTAAGTAAATGCATTTGATTTTTCTCTTTACTACATGTATTTATGAATTTTTTATTCTCTAATACATGATTGATTTTTGTGAAAGGGCCATATACAGTTGAGAAAAAATAAAATATATATGTATATATATCTTTGTTTTCCTATTTGATTTTTTCCAGTGATTTATCATTTCTATCTTTTCTAAAATTCTATTTATTTCCTTAACAATTATTTTTTTAATTTTACTCTCTTTTTCTGAAATATTGAAGTAGTCCTTGCTAAGTTCAAGAAAATAAAAGTGTAGGATCTTTATCTAATCATGGCTTTTAGGTAGTCCAATATATCTTTTTTTCCTAAAGTCTTATCTTCCAAAGGTTGGAATCAATATGGTGTATTGGTTCCAAGTCATAAGAATTATAAGAGTTAGACAACAGAGTTTAAGTGAATTGCAAAGTGTCACACAGCAAAGAAATGTCTGAGACAAAACTTGAACCCAGGATCATTAGTCTCTATGTCTGATTCCCAATCCACCAAACCACCTAGCTGCCCCTTCATCCAATAAATCTTAAATTATTCATCTTCCAACATGAGTTGATCCATGAAAAATGCTAAAGATCCAAAGAGGAGAAAAATATGCAATTCATACATAAAGTGACAAAGCCTTGAGAAAAAGATTGAGTGTTCTAACAGGAAAAAAAAGATGACAATATGATAAATATGTTAATATGAATGTTTTTAGAATTAAATTTAATGTTGTAAGGAATTAAATTTAGGGCTTGACTAAATATATGAGAATTCTAAATAATATCATGATTACTAATTTAAAAATATTATAGTTCAAGTCAAAATGACTTTTAGTAGTTTATTTACAAAGAGGAGGAAAGAATGAAAGTAGAGAAATGTAAAATGAAGGTAGAGAAAACATTTAGTCTATCACATTATATGTTGTTGCAGTGTCCAGAGCAACCCCAGCAGGGGTTCATAACCCTCAGCCAGAGGACCCAATGGTAAATTTACAGGGCTTCCAACCAGGTGAAGTCCTTCAAGAGTATAAGGCCTCTCTGGACATAATCTCTCCAAAAGCCAGGAAAGGAGGGTCATCTATTCACTAACCCAAGATGAACTCCAAAGGAGAAGATCCAGGAGCAGTCTTACCAGAAGCAGTTCTAAAGCCAAAGTCCCAGTCCAAGTCCCAAGCTGAAGCTTCAAGCCAAAGATTCAAGCCAAAGACACCTTGGCAGAAGTTCAGGCATTTTTATACTCCTTTTCCTACATCACTTCCTGTCCTTTCCTCCACTTTACAGGGACCAATTGTAGTCTATCTATTAGCTTAGCATTTCCCCAGGGGTTGTCAGGCACCTATAGTATTGTCACCTACCTTAGTAAGTGACTTCGGAACTCCCTTACTTAGCATTAAGTAGGGGTATTAAAGTTTTTGGTTGATTAATTTTAAGATTGGTAAGGGGAGAATTAATCCTATCTTCACAATCCCCCCTGTGATTCCTTGGAAGACTGCTCTACCCAATGCATCATTTAACATAAATAGCTTATCCCTATAAAGATCTTCTAGCTAAAGGTGCATACAATATTACCATTTCTAAGAGGAAACTACAATAGTGAGAGATAAGAGGGAAATAGAAGAAAGAGAGAGAGAGCAAAACCAATGTTTACTTGGCACATTGACAAAAAAAATTAAGGGGCAGTCTCCTTTGGCATAAGAATTTATATTCAGAATAAATGTGCTCAACTTCTCAGTTCAATCAATTACATCCCAAGTTCATTCTGGATCTTCTGATGCAGTGTAGGTTTCTTTATGGCAATTTAGATTCAAGTAGTTAGTGAGCTTCTTTTCCTGAAAATTTCCTTAAAATTTTTTTCAATCTTGGATTTTATGAAAATTATAAAGTACCCCCTAAGGACCTTGTTGTCTTAGGCACTGTGTATGTTAAGTGGGTGATTTCTTGGCCCTGTGTAGTGGCTCTTTTGTGATCCCTTCTCCTGGAATCAGACACATTCATTAATCAAAGTCTCATAATATTTTATCAATAAATGGCAGGATTCCATAGTCTAAAGCTTTTAGGTGTGTAATAATATTAGAGCAAATATATATTTTAAACTTATTCTAATGTAAAATCAAAAAGATTAATGTTGATTATATGTACTTTTAAGTACAAGAAATATGAGAGAAAAATCAAATATTCTATTGAAAATATAAAGAAAAGCAATAATAAAAATATTCAAGAGTTCAATGTGTTAGCCAAAACAGTGTCCTTTTGTCCATGGACTTTTATCTCCAAAGCATGTGACAGGATGCAATCAATCAGCAAGAATAGAAAGTATCCTCTTTACATTTGAGCAATGAGTCCAAGCTTCCTTTTCTCCAATTTTGATAGCGTTGGAGTGGTTAACAGTATTTGAAATGGACCTTCCCAGGCAGGCTGAGTTGCTCCAGTGCACTGGAAATTCTTTATGTATACCTTGTCTCCTGGGTTTAGGTCATGAAATGAAAAATCTATTGATCCAGCTTGTACTGCAATTCCAAATTAATGGAGTTCTCACAATTTGATCTGCAATTCCTATATATAAAAAGCAATAGAAATATCCCCTCCAATAGTGATGTATATGCAGGAGAAAAAGGCTTATCTGTATAAGGGGATGTTCAAAAAGCATCTCAAATGGTTAGATGTTTAAATCTCCCCTGGGTCTGCTTCTGAGATGAAATATAGTTAGAAGAATAGCTTCAGGCCATTTTAAAAGAGTTTTAGTGCACAATTTCCTAATCATAGTTATAAGTTCTCTGTTCATTCTTTTAACTTGGCCTGAGCTCTGGAGATGATATGGTACATGGAATTTAGGAGTTATCCCCACACAGGAATAAATTTGGGAAAGAAATGAATCAGTAAAATGAGTTCCTCTGTCCAAATCAAAACGTGCTGGCTGGCCAAAGTGAGGAACAATTTCTTTTTTGAATACCTTGACAAAAAAAAGCCACTGTGATTCAGACTGTAGGAAATGCTTTTGTCTACCTGGTCAGTTGATCTACTATGACTAGACAAAATATATTATGTCCAGCTTCTGACATTGTAACTAAATCAATTTGCAGATGTTCAAAAGGTATGTAAGCCAGAGGACACCCACCAATTACTTTGCCACATAAGGCATGTTGTTTATATGCTTGGCAAGTGGGGCAGGCTGCACACAGTTTAGAGGCTATAGTAGTTATAGCAGGGGCTATCCATACTCTTTTAACAGAGTCTACAATTACCTGTATGCCAAAGAGATCAGTTTTATGTATGGATTAGCATATTTGGTGATAAAAACTTCTAGGGAACAGGAGTTTTCCTTCAGATGACACCTATACTCCATTGATCTGTTTTGCTTTGAATTTTTATTTCCATTTTTCCACTTCCATTTTTTATAGGAAAGTGATAAATCTGATTTGTTACACATTGCCAAAGTTAAATTTAATCCAGGCCCTTCTAAGGGAGAGAGTTTTGTGACAATATCTACCTGGTAGTTGCCTCTAGAGAGAGGATCAGTTCCACCTCTATAGGCAGAGCAATGAACTAAGGCTAGGGCTTTGGGTAGCTAGAGAGCAGAAAGAACTTCATTACTATTTCTGCATTTGCTATAAATTTTCCTACTGATGTTAAAAATCCCCTTTGAAACTATAACATACCCACTGCATGACAAATTCAAAGTGTTTACCTGGATTCTGTATAAATTGTTACCTTTGACAATTTTAAAGGTATATTTTAGAGCTATAAGTTTTGCACCATGAGGACTTATATTTGTGGGCACTGAAGCTGACCACAGAATAGAAAAATCTGTGACAACAGCAGCTCCGGTGTAACATATGCCATCCCTAATAAAAGAAGAATCACCAGTGAATAAGACTAAATCTGGGTTGTCTAAAGGAGTGTACAGAAGATTATCTCAATACTTTCCAGGCATGGACAATAAAAATTCACAGCTGTGTAATGGTTCTCATGAAACTGGTAAATCTGGAGCAAGATGACAGGATTAAGAGTTGTATAATGCTTTAAAGTAATATTCTCATTGCCCAAAAAGATTACTCCATATCTTGTGAGTATTAGGTCAGAAAATGCTTGAGTTCTATGCCTTAGCAACAATGCTTTGACTTCATGTGGGCACATTATTATTAATTGGCATCTCAATACTAAATCAAGAGTTTTATTTACTAATAAAGCTATGGCAGCTATGCCTCTAAGACATGGGGGTACTCCTGAAGCTACTGGGTTTATCTGAACCAAATAACAAGCAACTAGAAAGTGAACTGGTATCAAAGTTTGAGTTAAAACACCCCACACTCTTGTGTACATATAAAGTAAATGGCTTTTAAAATTTTAGAATGCCTAGAGCAGGGGCAGACAGGATAGCCTGTTTTAATTTTGACAGAGCTGACAGGAGTTCCACCTATAATCTAAGTGGTTCAGAGGCTGAATATTTTGTTAGTGCTAAGAGGGATTCAGTAATTTCCCCATATCAAGGGATCCATTGTTTGCAAAATCCTGTTGCTCCTAAAATTATTCTCAACTCTTTCTTAGGAGTGAGAGCACTCAATTTTTGAATACCTTCAATGCACTTAGGAAATATAGAACAGGCAACAACAGTTAAAATGAACACTAAATATTCCACTTTTGGGAGATATCACTGAATGGCCTCTTTTATGTAGTTCTAAAAGAAGGTGTTTGCTATCTTCTTGGCATGCTGTGGCATTTGGTGAGGCCAAGAGCAAATCATCCATATATTGAATTAAATGGCTATTTTTAAATTTATTATTATCTGTATCTTGGCTCAAAATTTGTGAGAAAAATGTAGGACTGTCCACAAACCACTGTGGCAGTCATCATCAGGTCAAACTTTCCATGTGAAGATAAATATATTCCTGGAATTTACATGAATTGATATTAAGAAGAATGCTGAGCACAAATCTACTACAGTAAAGTATGTAGCTGTGCTAGGAATAAAGGAGATAATTGTGTTTGGATTTAGAATCACAGGATGTCTTTTTATGACTTGATTATTTACAGCTCTTAAATCTTTTTTTTTATTCTGTATTTTTTTAATTTTTTAATAATTTTTTGTTTTGAAAAATTTTCCATGGTTACATAACTCATATTTTTACTTTCCCCTTCACACTCTAAACACCCCGCCCCCCTCCACAGTAGCTAATTTGCATTTCCTCTGGTTTTAATATGTGTGGTCAGTCAAGACTTATTTACACATTATTGATAGTTACATGGGTGTGGTCTTTTGAGGTCTACATCCCCAATCATGTCTTCCTCAACACAAGTGTCCAAGCAGTTGTTTTTCTTCTGTGTTTCTACACCTGTAGTTCTTCCTCTGAATGTAGGTAGTGTTCCTTTCCATAAATCCCTCAGAATTGTCTTGGGTCATTGCATTGCTGCTAGTACAGATGTCCATTACATTCGATTTTACCACAGTATATCAGTCTCTGTGTACAATGTTCTTCTGGCTCTGCTTCTTTCATTCTGCATCAATTCCTAGAGGTCTTTCCAGTTCACATAGAATTCTTCCAGTTTATTATTCCTTTGAGCACAATAGTATTCCATCGCCAACATATACCACATTTTGTTCAGCCATTCCCCAATTGAAGGGCATACCCTCATTTTCCAGGTTTTTGCCACCACAAAAAGTTCAGCTATAAGTATTTTTGTACAAGTCTGTTTATATATGATCTCTTTGGGGTACAATCCCAGCAATGGTATTGCTGAATCAAAGGGCAGGCATTCTTTTATCACTCTTTGGGCACGGTTCCAAATTGCCATCCAGAATGGTTGAATCAGTTCACAACTCCACCAGCAGTGCATTAACATCCCAAATGTTTCACATCCCCTCCAACATTCATTACTCTCCCCTTCTTTCATTTTAGCCAATCTGCTATGTGTGAGGTGAAACCTCAGAGTTGTTTTGATTTGCATTTCTTTAATTATTAGAGATTTAGAACACTTTCTCGTGTGCTTATTGATAGTTTTGATTTCTTTATCTGAAAATTGCCTATTCATGTCCCTTGCCCTTTTATCAATTGGGGAATGGCTTGAATTTTTTAATACAATTGATTTAGCTTCTTGTATATTTGAGTGATTAGACCTCTGTCAGAATTTTTTGTTTTAAAGATTTTTCCCAGTTTGTTGTTTCCCTTCTGATTTTGATTGCATTGTTTTTCTTTGTACAAAACCTTTTTAATTTAATATGATTAAAATTATTTATTTTACATTTTGTAATTTTCTCTAACTCTTGTTTGGTTTTAAAATCTTTCTTTTCCCAGAGATCTGGCAAGTATACTATTCTGTGTTCACCTAATTTACTTACAGTTTCCTCCTTTATATTTAAGTCTTTCACCCATTCTGCATTTATCTTGGTGTATGGTGTGAGATGTTGATCTAAACTTAAACTCTCCCATATTGTTTTCCAATTTTCCCAGGAATTTTTGTCAAATAGTGGATTTTTGTCACAAAAGCTGGGCTCTGGCTTTATCATACACTGTCTTGCTGACATCACTTACCCCAAATCTATTCCACTGATCCTCCCTTTTATCTCTTTATCAGTACCATATTGTTTTAATAACCACTGCTTTATAGTATATATCTGGTACTGTTAAGCCACCCTCCTTCACATTTTTTTGCATTATTTCCCTTGATATTCTTGACCTTTTGTTGTTCCAAATAAACTTTGTTATAGTTTTTTCTAATGTAGTAAAAAAAGGTTTTTGGTAGTTTGATAGGTATGGCACTAAATAAGTAAATTAATTTGGGTAGAATGGTCATTTTTATTATGTTAGCTCATCCTACCCATGAGCAATCAATGTTTTTCCAATTGTTTAGATCTAGTTTTACTTTTTTGGAAAGTGTTTTGTAGTTATGTTTGTATAATTACTGTATTTGTTTTGGTAGATAGATTCCTAAGTATTTTATATTGTCTAGGGTGATTTTAAATGGTGTTTCTCTTTCTAACTCTTGGTGCTGTGATGTGTAGGAAATATATAGAAATGCTGATGATTTATGTGCATTTATTTTGTATCCTGCAACTTTGCTAAAATTTTTTATTATTTCTACTAGCTTTTTAGTTGATTCTCTAGGATTTTTAAGTAGACCATCATATCATGTGCAAAGCGTGATAGCTTAGTCTCCTCATTGCCTATTTTAATACCTTCAATTTCTTTTTCTTCTCTAATTGCTATTGCTAGTGTTTCTAGTACTATGTTCAATAATAGAGGTGATAATGGGCATCCTTGTTTCACTCCTGATCTTATTGAGAAGGCTTCTAATTTATCCCCATTGCATATGATGTTTGTTGATGGTTTTAGGTATATACTGTTTATTATTTTTAGGAAAGGTCCTTCTATTCCTATACTTTTCAGTGTTTTCAATAGGAATGGATGCTGTATTTTGTCAAAGGCTTTTTTAGCATCTATTGAGATAATCATGTGGTTTTTTTTGGTTTGCTTGTTGATATGGTCAATTATGTGGATGGTTTTCCTAATGTTGAACCATCCTTGCATTACTGGTATAAATCCCACCTGATCATGATGAACAACCCTCTTGATCACTCACTGGAGACTTTTTGCTAGTGTTCTATTTAAGATTTTTGCATCTATGTTCATTAAGGAGATTGGTCTGTAATTTTCTTTCTCTGTTTTTGACCTGCCTACCTTTGGAATCAGTAACATATTTGTGTCATAAAAGGAGTTTGGTAAGACTCCTTCTTTGCTTATTATATCAAATAATTTGTGTAGTATTGGGATTAATTGTTCTTTTAATGTTTGATAGAATTCACTTGTGAATCCATTAGGCCCTGGTGATTTTTTCTTAGGGAGTTCTTTAATTGCCTGTTCAATGTCTTTTTCTGATATTGGATTTTTTAAGTATTTTATTTCTTCTGCTGTTAATCTAGCCAATTTATATTTTTGCAAATATTCATCCATATCACCAAGATTACTAATTTTATTGGTACATAATCAGGCAAAATAGTTTTTAATGATTGCTTTAACTTCCTCTTCATTAGAGGCAAGGTCTCCTTTTTCATCTTTGATACTATTAATTTAGTTTTCTTCTTTCCTTTTTTAATTAGATTAACCAGTACTTTGTCTGTTTTATCTGTTTTTTCAAAATACCAGCTTCTAGTCTTATTTATTAATTCAATAGTTCTTTTACTTTTGGTTTTATTAATTTCTTCTTTGATTTTTAGTATTTCTAATTTAGTTTTCATCTGAAGATTTTTAATTTATTCATTTTCTAGTTTTTTAAGTTGCATGCACAATTCATTAACCTCTGTCCTCCCTAATTTGTTAATATATGCACTTAGTGATATCAATTTTCCCCCTTAGAACTGCTTTGGCTGCATCCGATAAGTTTGGGTAAGATGTCTCATCATTGTCATTGTCTTCAATGAAATTATTAATTGTTTCTGTGATTTGTTCTTTCACTAAATTATTTTGGAGAATCATATTATTTAATTTCCAATTAGCTTTTGGTTTGCCCCTCCTTCTATTCTTACTAATAACTTTTTTATTGCATTATGATTTGAGGTTACATTTATTATTTCATTTTTTTGCATTTGTTTGCCATGTTTCTGTGCACTATTACATGATCAATCTTTTTGAATTTTCCATGTACTGCTGAAAAGAAGGTATATTCCTTTTTGTCTCTATTTATTTTTCTCCAAATATCTATTAACTCGAATTTTTCTAGGGTTTCATTCACCTCTCATCTCTTTCTTATTTATTTTTTGGTTTGACTTATCTAGATCTGATAGGGGAAGGTTCAGGTCCCCCACTATATATGGTTTTGCTTTCTATTTCATCCTTGAGCTCCACTAGCTTCTTCTTTAGAAATTTGGAAGCTATTCCGTTTGATGCATATATATTGAGTACTGATATTTCTTCATTGTTTATACTGCCTTTTATTAGGATGTATTTACCTTACCTATCTCTTTTAACTTTATCTATTTTTACTTTGGCTCTGGCAGAGATCATGATAGCCACCCCTGCCTTCTTTTTCTCATTTGAAGCCCAAAAGATTTTGCTCCATCCTCTTATTTTTATTCTATGTCTGTCTGTCTGTCTGATGTGTGTTTCTTGTAAACAACATATGGCTGGGTTTTGGTTTCTCATCCACTCTGCTATTTGCTTCCGTTTTATGGGTGAGTTCATCCCATTCACATTCAGAGCTATAATTATCAACTCTGCATTCCCAGACATTTTGATTCTCTCTCCTACTCCTGTCCTTTCTTTTTTCACTGTTTCCTTCTATACCAGTGTTTTGTTTTTAATCAGTTCCTATAATCCCCCCCTTGTTGTACTTCCCTTTCTACCCCTCCAATGCCCTCTCCCTCCCTAGTATTGCTTCCCTCCCTACCAGTCCCTTTGTTACCCTTTTACTTCTCTATAGGGCATGAATCAATTTTCTGCCCCTATGGATCTTCTCTAAGTTGATTTCAATGCACTTAAGTACTGAATATTCCCTCTCTCTAACCTCTTTACTCTTACAGTGTATTGTTATTTTCCCCTGTTGATCCCACATGCTTCTTTATGGAATATAAATTTATTCCTTTTTGTTTGTTTTCCTTTTTTTCTTATTGTTATTGTCTTACCCCCCAAGTTTTGTATATATTTATACATACATACATACTTACATACATATATGTTTATATATCTCTTAATATTTCATCCTATATAGTTTGTCCCTGTTCCCTCTATGTAATCTTTTTCTAGTTACACTGTTGGTAATAATAATTTTTAATATTTGCCAATACCTTATTTTCTTCTTGGGATATAAATTGATTGAACTTGTTGTGCCCCTTAAAGAAAAGAATTTTTTCTCCTCCCCCCATTCTCTTAATTACCTTATGTTGATTCTCTTGATTTCTGGGTTCGGGCAGCAAACTCTCTATTTAAGTCCGTTTTTTCCTTGATGAATTTTTGGAAGTCCTCAATTTTATTGAATGACCATACTTTCCCCTGCAATAATATAGTTAGTCTTGCTAGATAGTTGATTCTTGGTTATAGACCCAGTTCTCTTGCTTTCTGGAATATTGTGTTCCATGCCTTCTGGTCCTTCTATGTAGATGCAGCCAAATCCTGTGTTATCCTAACTGTGGCTCCCTGATGTCTGAATGACTTCTTTTGGCAGCTTGTAATATTTTTTCCTTGGTCTGGTAGTTTTTTAATTTGGCTATAATATTCCTGGAAGTTGTCAGTTGTGAATTAAATGTAGGAGGTGATCTGTGGATCCTGTCAATTTCCACTTTTCCCTCTTGTTCAAGAATTTCTGGGCAATTTTCTCTGATAATTTCTTGTAAAATGTTATCTAAACTTTTTCTTTTATCATGCTGTTCTGGTAAACCAATAATTCTTAAGTTGTCTCTTCTAGCTCTGTTCTCCAGATCTTTGGTTGAATCAATGAGGTGTTTCATATTCTCCTCAAATTTTTCATTTTTTTAAGTTTTTGTTTAATATATTCTTGCTGCCTTGTGAAGTAATTTGCTTCTAGTCATTGAGTTCTGTTTTATAAAGACTGAATTTCATCCCTGGCTTTTTGGTCATCCTTCTCTTTCTGGTCTGATTTTCTTTTTAGATCTTCATTTGCTTTCTTTGCTTCATTTTCAAGCTGGCCAATTCTGGCTTTTAAGACTTTATTTTCTTGTTTTGGTTCATGTATTTCCTTTTTTCAAATTGTCTTCAGCCTCTCTTGATTGCTTTTTGAATTCTTGAAATTCTTTAGTTAATTGAGTTTTAAATTCTTGAGTTAATTGAATTTTGAGATCTTCCAAAGCCTGTGTCCCAGTTCGCTGGAACTACTTCCTCTTCTTCTATTTCTGTTTCATTTGTTCCCTTTTCACTTCCTTGAAAGAAGCTGTCAATTGTCATTTCTTTTCTCTTTTTCTGTTGCTTACTCATGTTTTTTCCCTTCCTTGTTCTGCTAGTTTGAACAGATGTATTTAATGATCTTTGATGAAATATCTTCCCCCCAGAGGCAAAGGTTTGTAGTTACTTTCTCTGCCCTTGAAAGACTTCTCAGTCTGTCCAATTGTTGGGATTAATCCTGTATTTATTGGATTAATCTGCCCTGATGCTAAAACCTCAAAACCTCAAGAGGAGGGAAAAACAAAGAAACAAACAAAAAAAAAGGTGGGGTGACAAGAAGGAGAGATTTCTCTGAACTTAGTTTGCCAGCAGTGGGGTCCCCCTTTGCTATCCGCTCTGTTTGATATGGTTTTTCTTTCCTCTTCAAGCCCTGTGTTCTCTATCTCAGTATGAGGAAATCAAGCTGTCTTCTCTCTGGGGTTTGGCTCTCTCTAAGCCACCATCTTCTGGGCCTTTTTGCTGTGTTTCTCTGGTTTTCTCCTCCAGTCACCTATCCAGTGCCTGTGTTTGACTCCCTGAGTCCTATGCCAGCAAGGCCCTTTCTCCTGACCAGTGTACCCACCAGCCCTGCAATTTCCCCAGCCACTGGTGACTCTGCACAGCACGTGGGGGAGGCATCCTGGGATCCTGGGATTCCCCTTCTATGCCCCCAGTCATGACAGTTCAAGTATTGAAGCCTTTTTCTTGGTCTACTTCTTTAGTTGTGCTGCAGTAGGGTTCCCCCTGCTCTGTCCTGTTATTAGATTTGGTCCTCTTTCTTCTCAAAGCACAGTGTTTTCTATCTTGGTGTGTAAGGGTGCGGAGGTTTTAAGATTCGCTCTATCTAAGCCGCCATCTTCCCGGAACTCCTCCTACAGCTCTTAAATCTTGCACAAATCTATATACATACTTTCCATCTGAGCTAATTTTGGCTTTTTAACAGATAAAATGGTTGTATTATATTCAGATTTGCATGCAATTATTATTCCTTGTTCAATTAATAAATTTAATCATGGGGTAGTTTCTTCAATTGCCTCTTTTGATAAGGGATACTGAGAAATGGAAGGAGGTAGGCCACATTTCATTTTAATTTGTATAGGAACAGCTGATTTAAATATACCTACATGGGAAGAAGATGTGGCCCAAAGACATTCAGGTATTTCAAAGGTGGGAGGCCCCTTCACCTCCTGACTATTTCAGAGAAGTACAGGGGGAAAATTTAAAGATTCTTCAGATAATTCTAATGTCATAGTGCCATTTTGAGCACATGTTATTGTGGTTCTGAGTTTACATAATGGATCTCTCCCTAGTGTAAAGTTTAAAAGACCTTGTACCCCTTTAAAACTACATTACCCAAACTCCCTTTCACCATGCCCATACTTCCTTAAGCCTTTTCATATTGGTTGTTGGTTTCAAGGGCTGTTTTTTGATATGGTTGTTGTGGGTGTGGAGACAGGGCTTTTTGGAGAGGAGGTGGTGTGGTAAGGGTGAGTTAGGACTCTTTCCCTGCGCTTTTAATAAAATCCTTATAAATATCATACTTTAGAGGGATCGGATATTAATTTTAAAACTTACAGTTGGAGACCATGAAGGGAACCTCTCATTCCTTGTGAAAATGGTTCTCAGCTGCGCCGTCCCCGCCCTTCCCCAGCAGCAGAGCTTTCTGCTGTTTTTTTTTAAACATTTGCTGAGCTGCTGTCTCCCATTTTTACCTTGATCTGTGCATTTTCCCTCCCAGGCATCCTTCACACACCTTTCCCACCCTCAGCCTGCTGCCACCTCCCAGCAACTTCCAAGTTCTTTTCCCTGTCCCTTGACTGCCTGGCCAGGCGGGGTTTTAAAGCCTCAGGCTGCTTTCAGCCACAAGCCACAGCCAGCACCAGTAATCTTTAGTGTTTTTTTTTCCTTCTGCCACAAAAGGACAACACCAAATAAATATACAAATAAATAAAGACATTAATTTTTAAATTAAAAAATTAATATTAAATAAAAATAATTTACAAATTATATATAATTATAAACTATGTACTATAAACAAATTATAATATTTAATATAAATGAATAAATTATAATTAATTTTTCCCAAAAAAAACATTGAAATAAAAAAAATTATATACAACACCCTTTACCTTGTCCCTACCCCCAAATTAAATAAATAAACAAATAAATATATACATTAAAAGCTTATTCTATTTTCTACTTCCCTTTAATCTGCCCTTTTTGTAACAATGCTCAGCAGTATAAATGCTACTCTACAAGAAACTCTTGTGGTTTTTGCCCAATTAGGAACTTATAGAGTTCTAGACTACTCCCTTATTTCTATGTGGCTTGTAGTTTTCTTTTTTCTCTGGGTTGTATGGTCACAACAAAAGAGAATGTGAGCCGACATACAAGTTCAATTGAACCAGATAGTGTATCACTTACAAGCTCAAACAACAGAAGAGGATTCTCCCCAAAACAGGCCTGATTTTTCCAAACCTATTTCCTCTAACATAGGAATACCAGGCCCCTCTACTATATCTCAGGTGCAGAAACTCCTCTCTCGCACTCTAAACCAATTTGCTCATACTCTGCAACTCCTGGCTAACATGGCCTATCCACAGTCAGTAAACGATTCCTATGTAGGCCTTTTTCCCTTAAGGGAAGTGTTCACAATAGGAGCTGATGGGGATGTGGTCACATTGAAACAGCACAAACCTTTCCTGAGCCAGGATATAAAAGATTTCAAACAAAACTACCCATCTTTTGCAGAAGAGCCTTTAGCAGTAATAAAAAAAAATTATTATATTTACTATGATCATGACCCCTCCTATAAAGATGTGGAAAATTTGCTCCAGGCTTTCCTAACAGAACGTGAGAGGACTAAAATTATCTCCCATGCTAACAAACCCTGAGGACTCTATGCAGTACACTGGCCATCTGAAGATCCTAACTGGCATTATAATGACCACAAGGACTATTGAGACTGACGTCTTTCTAGGGGTGCCCTTCTAAGAGTAATGCGAGCATGTGCTGAGAGATGTCAGGCCTGGACCAAATTTAAATGCATTACACAATCTGCTGATGAGACACACTCCCAATTCATGGACAGCCTCATTGAAATAGGAAATAGATACATGGAACTTGACCTTTCTGTTGAAAAGGATGTAAGGCTAATAAAGGAACAATTTGTCCATAACTCTCATAGAGAGATCCTAGATCATTTTAAAATAAATTGCCCTACATGGCCCGAAATGGACCTTGATGAGTTAAGGAGAACTGCTGTTTATATCTTTAATGACTATAAAGAGAAACAGGAAGAGAGTAATAATTTATAGGACATATTTAAAAATAATATGGACATGTTTAATAAGAGACTAGAATTTAAATGACTCTGTAAGTAATAGAGTTGAAAAATGACTATAAGCGTCTGCTACTAAACCAATGGCAATTGCTCCTCTCCAAGAATATAACTTTCTGCCCCTTATATGTCATTTCTGTGGAAGAAGGGGTCATATAATGATGAACTGTAGGACTTGGAAACAAGCATCTAGAAATAATAACTTCAGAAATTACAACTTTAGAAATAATTATAATTATAGAAATAATAATAATTATAGAAATAATGATTATAGAAATTATAGAAATAATAACGATTATGGAAACAATGATTTCAGGAATTGTGACTTTAGGACTAGTAAGAAATCTAGGTATATGGATCAGGCAATTGATCATTCACACCAAATGACTCCAGAGCAGTATAAATTGATTGGAGCTTGGCTCTGAACAACCCAGGGTATATTGACCCTCAAGGAGGAGCCCAAGGGCCTACCCAAAGATTAGGAAGATGTACGGGGGGGTTGGAGGCACAGGGATAAAATGATACAACCTTTGATTTTCCAGACCCTGATGCCTTACTGCCCGTTGTCCCCATCCACTGCCTCCCCCCCCATACTGATGAGCCCTATGTAACATTAAATGTTGTTAACACCTATTATGACTGTCTTGTGGACACTGGAGCTTCCAGATTTGTATTGAAGTGTACACCAGACCCATATTGCAATTCCATAGGATCAATAAGTGTAGTGGGGGTATCAGGAAAACCCCAAATGGTTCCAAAGCTCTCCCCTAGAACAGTAGCCAAAGGGCCCCTAAATGTGGAGTACTCCTTCCTATTGATGCCCAGCTCCCCTATAAACTTGCTAGGGAGAGATCTTTTATGAAAGCTTAGAGCCACAATAAATTGCTCTCCAGGTGGCTCTATGTCACTGGAATTGCCTGAGGAATCCTTAACTTTGCTCCCTGTGCTCCTTTCAGATAGTCATGAGATGAAGGGATCTCCCATTTTTTAAATCCCAACAGATATACCTGAGTCTCTCTGGGCCACATCACCTTCTGATGTTGGCATACTTAAATCAGCTGTCCCTGTCCAAATTAAAACAAAATCTAGCCCTTCCATTCCTCAGTATCCTCTCTCAAAAGAGGCAATAGAGGGCATTACCTCAGTGATAAATTCACTAATTGATCAAGGCATCATACTTTCCTATAAATCTGAATATAATATACCAGTCATGCCTGTTAAAAAGCCAAAATTGGGGCCTGATGTCAAGCATCTCTTTCAATTTGTCAAGGATTTGAGAGCAGTGAACAATCATGATATAAAGAGACAACCTGTAGTTTCCAATATAAATACTATCATTTCTTCTATTCCTAGCACAGCTACATATTTTACAGTAATAGACTTGTGCACAGCCTTCTTTTCTATACCTATACATGAGGATTCCAAACATCTTTGCTTTCACCTGGAAAGGTTCCCAATGGACATGAGCACATTTGCCCCAAGGGTATGTCAAAAGCCCAAGCCTTTTTGAACAGATTTTGAGCCAAGACACAGATAATATAACATTTAAAAACAGTAAGTTAATTAAATATGTAGATGATTTACTCTTGGCCTCATCAGATGCCACAACATGTCAAGAAGATAGTAAACATCTTTTTTTAGAATTACATAAAAGAGGCCACAAAATCTCAAAAGAAAAGGTTCAGTAGTGTCTCCTGAAAGTGTAATATTGAGATGCTATTTGGACATCCACCTATTCAGGCACAACCATTCAACCCTGCCTATACTTCATTGTTAGGAGGGAATACAACCATTGCCACGTATATCAGACAATTTCAAAGAAAATTGTGAGAACTCCACGACTCTGGAGATGTTGTTCAAGCAGGCCCATTAGACTTCTCGCTTCATGATTTGAACCCAGGTGATAATGTGTACATAAAGAATTTCAAACATACTGGGTCAAATGAACCTGCTTATGATGGACCATTCCCAACAGCCATTAAAATTGGGGAGAGGGACTCATGAATTCATTGCAGTCATGTGAAATGAGTACCCTCTATTGATAATGAATAATTCTTTGAACTAAGTACTATTACATGCACCTATTATATTTGATTATTGATTGTATTTGACTATTGTGATAAGAATGCTCTACTGCTGGATTTTGCACTATTTTGTTGCACTTTATTTGATTGATCCTTGTACTTGAACGATACATATACTACCTCACAACAAAATATCTGTATTAGTGACCTATATTGACCTGATGTGCCTTTGAAAACATTTTATGCCTTTTGTCATTCTTTTTGTACTTTCTTGGATGTATTATTGCTTTATATGCCTCATTTGCACCCACATCACTTTGTCTACCTCATTTGTACTCACACTGTAGATCATGGCAAGTTAAGGAGGGAATGAATCTTATTTCTTGAAAATTAACCTCTATTCTTTACCTCTGTGATTGTGTAAAACTACACATTTTTTTTGGTTGGGCTTTCTTCCTATGTATGCAATATAATATTTGATTTTCTTTCTTTTTTCTCTCATTTTTTACATTTGAAGCACATCACCAGCATTAAATAGACTCTTGACTGTTTTGATTTTTGCAATAAAAATAAGCTAAGATGTCCATTTGCCTAGCATATATATTTATACCCCAAAAGCTTTGGATTATAGAAACCTGCCACTAGTTATTTAACGATTATGAGACTTTTGCTCGATGACTATGTCTAATGCAAGTAAAATCGGACCACAAAGGAGCACAGAGATTTTTGACCTGCGAAGTGCAAATGATCACATAAAGGAAAGAGACCCAACTAATCCTACAGGCATTGATGACATTCTACACAAAGACTTGATCCTGTGTGAGACTCGAGGTTGCGACGCTTAGCATATGTTAAGATGTAGGACTTACTTGTACTGTACTTGATATCAAGTACTCAATATTGAATTTTTCTGGCTCCATTATCTCTGAAAGTGAAGAAAAGTATTACGCCGGGAAATGCTATTTCCCATTTATCTCGAGATCTAGTCTCCTTTTTCCATTTCTTTCATGATGTGATAACTTACTGTAGTCCAGGCTGCTAAAATTTTGTTTCTGAGTGATGTTGCAAAGCTTATGGGACATGGATTGCTACAGGAACCTGCTTTGATTTGTGAATTTTTTTCCTTTTTCTTATTCCCAGAATTTTTTCCTTTCACATTTTTTTAATATCCTGTATTTTCCTCAGAGGTTATTATTTTCTTTTTTTTCCTTTTTACTTTTCTTTGGACTTTTTGATGTTTTGAGAATTGATTCATATACTTTATGCCTTGATCATGTATTCTTGTGTGATTCCCATGTGTATTCCTGTATTTTCCTCAGGGAGGAAATGTAAAGTTATTCTCCTTTGGGTGACTATGTTATTTCTGTAAATTTGGACTTGAATTTAACCCTAATTTAGAAAGGAAGACTACCTCCCAGAATCCAGAAGACACCATGAAGATGCATGCAGAGACCACACACTGCAACAAAAGATCCAGAGTGTATTTCAAGACATGGTGAATTTGAACTTTGGGGGGTTGAATGTATTTATTTTGAATGGACATTTTATGCCAGAAAAGGGGACTGCCCCCTAAATGGCTTTTTTCAATGCATGAAACAATGGTTTTGTTCTTTCTCCCTTTTATTTCCCTTTTATCTCTGAATCACTGTAAACTTTAATTTTATTAGGTTTTCATGATTCATTGGGGAAACTTGTCTCCCAAAGGATCACAGGGGGGGGAATGTAAAGTTGAAAAGGCCTTGTACCCCTTTAAAACTACATTACCCAAACTCTCTTTCACCATACCCATAATTCCTTAGCCTTTTCCTATTGGTTGTGGGTTTCGAGGGCTGTTTTTTGATATGGTTGTTGTGGGCATGTTGTGACAGGGCTTTTTGGAGAGAAGGTGGCATGGTAAGGGTGAATTGGGACTCTTTTCCTGCACTTTTAATAAAATCCTTATAAATATCAGACTTTGGAGGCATTGAATATTAATTTTAATACTTACGCTAGCAAATTTATAGGGGAACTAGGCATCAAAAGAAAAATATTATTCTACTGATAAAGATACTACAGATACCATTCGAGAGGAAAGTTTTGGGACCTTTTGAGGTGTTCCTGATACACCTACTATATTTAGACAGACAATAGAATTGTATTTGTCATCTGGTTTACTCACCAAAACTAATCTGGAAGCTCTAGTATCTAAATGGAAATCATAATGTGTTCCCAACTTTCAGGGTTACATGAGGTTCATTACTATGTGGGGGAAAATGGACTAGGATAATTGGTGTTAAGATATAAGGATCTGGGAAATAAAAGATTTCATTCTCTGCTTCCAGAGTCCTTTCTCCCCTCTCAGATTTTCTTAAATATTTCCTTGGCCATTTTTATGGGATTCCCCCATGCTGAGTATAGTGTGGATGAGTTCTTCTTTGGATATATTGCTTTGGGGTATTTTGTTTGTGTTATCATTGGCCTCATTTGGAGTATTATTTTTGTAATTGTTTTGATTGTGATTATGATTATTGTTATTTCTGCAGTTATTATTTCTGTAACTATTATTATTACCAAAGTTGTTATTATTCCCATTAGCCTGATTCTACTTTTTACAGACCATCATTACATGACCCCTTTTCCCATAGAAGTGACACATTAATGATTTATTTGTGGATTCCTGCAAAGGGGTTATGGTCACTCCATGATTTTCTTTTCCTTTTTAAATTTTCTCCTTTAAAATTTTTATCTCTTTCCTTAAATTTTCCACTGTCATTTTTCTCCTTATCTTTCTGTTCATGGCCTTTAAATAAATATACTGCTAATCATCTCAATTCCTCAAGATCAATAGAGTCCAAATTTGGGCAACTAGTCTTAAAGTATTCTCTAACCACTTTATAGCAATTTTTTATGAATTATCTATGTATCTGTCTAATATCTTTTTTCTTCAACAGATCCAAGTTTATGTATCTATCTCCCAGATCAATATGTCTATTGATAAACTGGGAAGGATTTTCATTAGTTTTTTGCTTAATGTTCTTGAATTTTGCCAATGTCAAACTCTTATTGTCATGAGTAATGCCTCTCTGGCCTGGCATAGTTTTGTGTAATCCTGTTCATTGTCAGGGGACCATTTAGGATCCTGTGTGTGCCAATGAATTGCTCTCATTCCTTGATCTTGATTAACAAGAGATGTGGTTTTATTTTTTCTCTGTATGTCAAAAAGATTTGTACTAAATTTTTAATGTCTACCAATCCTGGGTTATATGTTTGAAAAATATTTTCTAATTTTTTTTAATAACCACAATTTACTGATCTTCAAAAGGAGTATTTTGCTTGAATCTTTCTGTACCTTGCCGAGTGAAGGATGCATGGTGTCTTAAAGATACCACCTCAGTTTTATTGAAGGTGGATACTTCATTTAAAAAGGGATTAAGCCTTTAGCTGAATTATTTTTGGTTTCTGTATCTAGGCTATTTGCTTGAGTTGCCAAAGAGCAGTTAATGTGTGTAGGCAGGGAAATAAGTTGGGTGGGAAGAGTTTGAGTAGATTTAGAGATAGTTAGAACAGAACAAAGAGTTGAAGTTGTTTGATTATGAGAAAAAATGTATGGTACAGGATGAGGCAGAGACTGAGTTGGCTCTGGTGTTGAAGGAGTGTAGAGAGATAAATCTCACTTCTTACTCTGGGGGTTTCTCAAACTTCTCTCAATGATTTTTATATAAGTCTTGAGATCCCCCAATTCTCTTCCAGTTTCTTCTCATGATCATTTGAGTTATTTTCTAGTTTTCTTTCAAGTTAAGCTTTTAATTCAGTGATTACTTGAGTAGTAGGAGGGATAATTATTTGGATTGGACAGGATGGGAAATGTATAAGACAAGACAAAGCCAAGATGAATCCCTTATTTTACTCTCTAGATTACTCAGGCTATTTGTCAGTCTTCTTTTAAATAGATATAGATAGACTGCAATGTATCCTGTTATTATATGTATACCCAGGAAAAAGGGCTAAATAAACCCATTGTTAAATGTTCTCAGGGATTATGAGCCATTTTAGTTAGAAAAGAAACAATGTTTTCCTAATTTAGGCTAGGCTGTTAAAAATCATAATTATTTGCTTATTTTGTATACTAATTTTTTATCTAATTATTAAGATTGCTTTGTAATTCATTTTTCATCCTAGTATGTAATGGCTAGTTAGTTATAGTCAGGGTGTGAGCTTTTTAAGGATTTCAAATAAGACAATTATTGTAAATACAGCCACACCCTAATCAATTCTCCTTTTAGTAGAAGGTGGGCAAAAAGTCTTATCCTGAGAATAAGTTTAGGAGAGACAACAGGAGACTGCAGAAACTTTGTATTTTAGGAAAAAAATAAAACACACTTTCTTGTGAATAAAACTTTCAGAATCCATCCTGAATTTTAGCTGTTAGGAAGAATTTTTCTACTCCTTCATCCCCCCAAGGGTAAAAACACCAAGATCATGTGATTCTACCATGTGCTTTCAGGGAGCTGCTTCCAGGCCATGTGGGCAGGATGCCTCTTTTCTGAGTTGGCCAAAGGCAAAAAAGACTCTAAGTGGTTTTGAAAGTGGATCTCCCTAGTAAACAGCTATAGCCCTCAGTAGTGAAAGTGAGCCCCATAATGCAAGGCCTCTGGGTAGCCATTAACTTAAAAGCAATAAGATATGTAGCTTTTCCTCTCAGCATGAACTTAATCTATTTTTCATCCAAGTTACCAGATGTCCTGCCAGGAATCACTGGCACAAGAATTCCATGAGAAACCTATCTAGGGAGTCACCCTTGGACATATTGATCTCAACTCCTGTTGAGAATATCTGAAGTAGTTCATTTCCATTATCCTTATCTTGTGATTCATTACTTATCATTGTTTCTGTATGAAGATTACCTAATCCTTTTACCTAAGTCATTAACCTTATAAATTTTAGACCTGAAACCAATAAACTTTGCCACCTCTCTTAGAAGATGTCTATGTAGTTCTTAGTTGACACAGAACCTCTTGTAAATCCAATAAATATGCTTCTCACCCAGTCGATGACCCACAGAGCTATTTCCAGAGTCAAACTCTGTCAGGATGTGGCTAATCTCAGTCATTTATCAAATAAACAAGCAAATAAACAAACACCATTAACAAACTCCCCACTGAATTGTTCTGGATGTTCTCCTTTTTTGTTTGACATTTCTCTGCTCTCAGATGAATACACATAACAGAAACAATCCCAAAATATTGCCTGAATAATGATGAATGAAATCTCAATATATGTGTGCCTCCACAAATTATCTGTGAAGTAATTATATTTTTAAGAACATTTAAAAAATAAAATTTATTTTTGGATATTGATACGATAGGAATGATTTGGGAACTCAGCAGGAAATTGAATAAATTCATGCAATAATGATAAGAATCACATGCAAATTTTATGTAAGATATCCTTTGGTTTCTAAAATTTAATGAGTAAGCATAATTTTAAGTCTTTTGACCAAAATTTCTTAATTCCCCTTTATAAATTATCTTTCTGAAATCCAGTGTTTTAGTCTTGAGTAAGCTTGATTTGTTGAACTATATCCTATGTGAGGAAAAAGAACTCCATAACAACATAGCCACAATGGTAGATGTACTGTCATATCTAATGGCCTGGCTGGCCCAGGGTCCACTGTTGTCAGCCTATGCATCAATGGGCACCATTGCCATGGAGGGAGGTGCTAGGGAGATATATAAGACCAGCAGAGGAAGCATGAAGGCTCTTTTCTTCTGCTTTTGAACAGAATGACTCCTATGTACTCTTGTTGAATAGAGTGACTGCTGTGGAAGAAGGTAAGGGCCTTAAACAAGATAAATGGAGACTCTAATCATGTTAATATTTCCTTAAGAGAAATATATCGATATCTCCTCTCTCTATTGCCTCTCAACTCATTTTATTAATAAATGCTTAAAACTCTGGCTTGTTCCCAATTTTAATCTTAACAATCCATTAGCATCAAAATGAGGAAAGTTGAATGCATTCATCTAATAAATTACCAACAAAAAAGTAGATCTTAAATATGTTTTCCGTCTTATGATCTTTTCTGTAACTCAAATCAAAGGGAAAATGTGATAATGAATCAATTGATTTAATTAATGTGTCCAAGTACAGTGGATGAAACCAAATTCCCTACCAGTTGCCTGTAAGTATAATTTGCTATAGGCCGTAAGGGAATATAACAGAATGTCTCCCAATTATTAGTTTGTGTTATTTTTCTGAAAAGTAGTTGAAATCGCTCTTTGCTTCTTTGAACCATCTAATCTGCAATATGTCTTGGTATTCTGAGTAAGTTGAAATGGATTTTGATTTTCTGATATCAATGACACAGGGGCAGTAAGCAGAGAACATAGAAAATCCTCTGGGTGAAAGCTGGTGCATCATGAATAGCAGCTTCTACATTAGCTAGATAAAATTTATTATTCACATGGATATTCACTAGGTATGATGAGAGCGATACTGGCTAGATAGCTTCATACAGCACAGATTTTGAGGCATAGAAAAGAAGACAGTAGAAAAAGAGGTCAGTTTAAATAGGTTCTCATGTATATTTTATATATATATGTATATATATATATGCACATATATATGTATATATATACACACACATACAGGAAACTTAATAGAAAAGTATAAGTTCATATTTGGTACAACAATGAAACTCCATTAGATAAGAAAAGTTAGAATAGGAGTTGTTTAATGGTCAGTGATGTTTATTTCAATCTGGTAAAAGAAACAAAGAGAAAAAAATGTGCTCAATTAACAAATGAACTAATGAGCAATTACTCTAGAGCAGCATTGGCAAAGTATTGGCATGGGTGTGCAGCAGGCATTGGGGAGATGCTCCATTCCCTCCCTTCCCATCACCTGAGAATATTTTTTGAATGCCTTGCCCCTCTGTCCAGCCACCCAAAGTAAGCACTTCCTCTGTTCTCTGGGGTAATGTGGAAGTCTCACAGACAGCTTGGAGATGCAATTTGGGAACTTGAACTTGAAAACCTTTGCCATGCTGCTCAAGAGTATTATGTCCTGGATTAAAATCTCATATTATATATTGTTTCTGATGTATATTATCTCTGATTACATAATCAGATCACTTAATCTCAATGGGTTTTTAGTTCATCTATAAAATAAAGGAGGCTGGATTAGAGGGCCTTTAAGGTACCTTTAACCATATGATTTATGATTCATTATTTTATGAACCTATGCAGTATTTACTACATAATGAAATCAATCAAATGAATTATTGTATAATTATGATGCTTTATAAAGCATCAAGCAGAATGTAAATGTATCATTCGTGTTATTACTTTTATTATCTGACAAACTTTGATAATATTCTGCCTAATTTTTTCAAATTTTCTATTTTTGAAGAGGCAAGGATTTGCTCAACTCACTAAGTTTTTTAATGTGAAAGTATTCTTTGACATCTCTCTTTTTGACTTCCATATTTGTTCTTTGTTGGGTTTTCAGAGGCAAATCAGGTGGTTTCTAAAAGAAAATGTGAAATTGAAACCCAAAATTGTAGAGCATTAAAATGGAATATATAAATAGTTTCCTCTTTTTAAAAATGTAAACAACCCATAACAAATATTTGATATTATATCCAATAAAAAGCAAATTATATTCAAATTTTTTGAAAGATAAAGGATATAATCTTGTATAGTTAACATTATTCAGTTTTTGTTCAGAGTAGATCTTAAAATGCAATGGAATATTTAGCTCACATGACCTATATATGTGGTAAGATAATAAAAGTTTACAATTTGAGCTGTATAGACTAATAAAGCTCAACATATTTAAGAATTTCTTTTTATACTATCTTCTATTTCCATGTAAATACAATTTTGAGATCCAAGTTCTCATCATCCACACCTCTCCTTATTTGTCACTGTGAAGGGAAGCAAATTGATATAGATTACATATTATTCATAATATGCCCTCCACAGTTGTCTTGGATCATTGAATTGTGGAGAATAAAGAAAACATTCACAGCTGATCATTGTATAATATTGTTGATGCTACATACAATTTTCTTCTGGTTTTGTACACTTCACTTTTAATAAGTTTATATAAATCTTTTCAAATTGTTATGAAAACATTCTTCTCACCATTTCTTATACCACAACACTATTACATCAGAATCATATATCCCAATCTATTCAATCATTCCACAAATTATGGTTGTTTCCTCAATTTCTAATTCTTTCCAGAACAGAAAAGCTGCTATAAATAATTATATATATATGTACATGTATATATATATATATTCATATATGATTTTCCCCTTTTCATATCACTTTGAGATATAGACCTAGTAGTGATATTGTTGGATCAAAGAGTATATAGTTTATTTTCCCTCAGAATACTTCCAAATTGCTTTTCAAAGTGGCAGGGTCAGATCAAAACTCAAACAATAGCGAATTAGTGTCACAACTTTCTCAAATTTTCTCCAAAATCTGTCATTTTCCTTTTCTGTCATTTTAACCAATATTATAAGTGTGAGTTGGTACTACAGGGTTGTCTTAATTTGCACTTCTTTAATCAATACTGATTTAGAGCATTTTTCATAGGAATAGAGATAGTTTTGATTTCTTAATCTAAAAACTGCCTTTTCTTATCCTTTGACCATTTGTCAAGTGGCAATGACTTGGTAGCTTTCTGAATTTAATGGTTTCCCTCTATATTTGAAAAATGAGACCTTTATTGAAAAAATTGTAAATTTTTCTCCACATTTTCTGACTTCCTTCTAATCTTGACTACAATTGTTTTGTTTGTGTGGAATCTTTTTTTTTTTAATTTTACATAATCAAATTTATCTATTTCAATCCAGCAAGGCTCTTTATCTCTTGTTTGTTCATAAATGCTTATGCCAAGATCTGACAGGTAAACCATTCCATTTTCATGTAATTTTCTTATTGGTATCATCTTTTATGTATAAATCATGTACTCATTTTGACCTCATCATGGTATATTGTGTGAAATATTGGTCTACTCATAGTTTATTTCTTTAATTTGTTTTTATTCCACATCTTAGAAAATCAAATGAAACAAATACCTACATATACAAAGAAAAAAGATAATGGTACACAACTGAAATCATAAATCTCCTATAAGTTTAGTTTACTTTTCATCATATCTATATAATAAATCTCACCAGTAATGCCTTACTCTCTTCTCACCCTCCCTGCATCACAAAAGATATGAAGTTGGCCAACAGATAAATATAAATTGTCTTTCATATTTCACCATCCTGTATACTTTTAAGAGGTAATTTCCACAGATTATTCTTCTAGGATGAACTCTGTGGTTGTTTATAATGTTCTACTTGTTCTACTGATTTCTCTGTTCATTATCTCATGTAGTTCTTTCCAAAAATTCTTCCCCCAAATCATTCTATGAAGTAGTACTCCATCATAATGGTATAGCCTAATTTGCTCACCTATTCCCCAATTGATGGTCATCCATTAGTTTCCAATTCTTTATCACCTTAAAAAGAGATACTATTAATATTTTGGAATATATAAATTCTTTTCTTTATACCTGGTATTGTTGTAACTAAGGACAAACATAGTTTTATAAGTCTCTGGGTATAATTACAAATTGCTCTCCAGAATGGTTGAATTAGTTCACTCCTCCACTAACTGCATTATTATTCCACATTACTTACAATATTTATCACTTTGCCCTTTTGCAATTTTAACCAGTCTGATGTGTGTAAGGTGATCTTTCAGAATTATTTTGGTTATCATATCTCTTATCAACAGTAATTGAGAGTATTTTTTTCATATATGTATATATGGATTTTGTTTCTTAATTCTAAAATTGTTTGTTCATATTTTTTCTCATTTATCAATTGGGGAATAGCTTTTATATTTATAAATTTGACAAAATTCTCTATATATTTTATTTTATTTATTTATATTTCAAAAGAAAGTGCAATTTATTTATTTGTTTACTTTCCAAATTCAACAAATGTTTATTGAGTACCTACATTATGTCAAGCATAGGGTGCCAAGAGAAGAATGCAATCATTTCCTGTCTTCAGAGGACTAAAATTCAAGTGGACCTTACATTTTATAAGGGGATTTTTTTAACATTTAATAATTTTTACTTTTTAGAAAAGTTAACATGGTTACATGATTTGTGCTCTTACTTTCCCCTTCAACCTCCAAATTCCCCTCCCATATCCAATGCGCATTTCCACTGGTTTTAACATGTGTCATTGATCAAGATTTATTTCCAAATTGTTGATATTTGCATTGGTGTGGTAGTTTTGAGTTTACATCCCCAATCCTGTCTGCCTTAACCCATGTGTTCAAGCAGTTGCTTTTCTTCTGTTTTTACACTCCTGCAGTTCTTCCTCTGAATGTGGGTAGCATTCATTTCCATAAAACCCTTAGAATTGTCCTGGGTCATTGCATTGCTGCTAGTACAGAAGTCCATTACATTATATTTTACCACAGTGTATTAGTCTCTTTGTTCAATGTTCTTCTGGCTCTGCTCCTTTCACTCTGCATCAATTCCTGGAGGTCTTTCCAGTTTATTATTCCTTTGAGCACAATAGTATTCCATCACCAGCATATACCACATTTTATTCAGCCATTACCCAATTGAAGGGCATACCCTCCTTTTCCAGTTTTTTGCCACCACAAAAAGCACAGCTATAAATATTTTCATGCAGGTCTGTTTATCTATGACCTCTTTGGGGTACAAACCCAACAATGCTATGGCTGGATCAAAGGGCAAGCATTCTTTTATAGCCCTTTGAGCATAGTTCCAAATTGCCATCCAGAATGGTTGGATCAGTTCACAACCCCACCAGCAATGCATTAATTCCCAATTTT
This sequence comes from Gracilinanus agilis, assembly GCF_016433145.1. Classification (NCBI taxonomy): domain Eukaryota; kingdom Metazoa; phylum Chordata; class Mammalia; order Didelphimorphia; family Didelphidae; genus Gracilinanus; species Gracilinanus agilis. Next base: position 461,520,092 of record NC_058130.1, on the reverse strand, counting down.
GCCACATCCCCTCCAACATTCATTACTCTCTCCTGCTATCATTTTAGCCAATCTGCTAGGTGTGAGGCGATATCTCTGAGATGTTTTGATTTGTATTTCTCTAATTATTAGAGATTTAGAACATGTTCTCTTGTGCTTTTGATACTTTTGATTTCTTTTTCTGAAAATTGCCTATTCAAATCCCTTGCCCATTTATCAATTGGGGAATGGCTTGATTTTTTATACAATTGATTTAACTCCTTGTTTATTTGAGTAATTAGACCCCTGTCAGAATTTTTTGTTATAAAGATTTTTTTTCCAATTTGTTTTTTCCCTTCTGATTTTGGCTGCATTGTTTTTGTTTGTACAAAATCTTTTTAGTTTGATATAATCAAAATCAATTATTTTACATTTTGTAATTTTCTCTAACTCTTGCTTGTTTTTAAAATCTTTCCTTTCCCAGAGATCTGACAAGTATACTATTTTGTGTTCACTTAACTTATTTATAGTTTCCCTCTTTATATTCAAGTCATTCACCCATTCTGTATTTATCTTGGTGTAGGGTGTGAGATGTTGATCTAAACCTAATCTCTCCCATATTGTTTTCCAATTTTCCCAGCAGTTTTTGTCAAATAGTGTATTTTTGTCCCAAAAGTTGGGCTCTTTGGGTTTATCATACACTGTCTTGCTAACGTCACTTACTTTAAGTCTATTCCACTGATCCTCCCTTCTGTCTCTTAGTCAGTACCCTATTTTGTTTTGATGACTGCTGCTTTATAATACAGTTTAATATCTGGTACTGCTAGACCACCTTCCTTCACATTTTTTTCATTATTTCCCTTGATATTCTTGATCTTTTGTTATTGCAAATGAACGTTGTTACATTTTTTTTCTAATTCAGTAAAGAAGTTTTTTGGTAGTTTGATAGGTATGGTGCTAAATAATTAAATTAATTTGGGTAGAATGGTCATTTTTATTATGTTAGCTTGTCCTACCAATGAACAATCAATGTATTTCCAATTGTTTAGATCTAGTTTTAATTGTTTGGAAAGTGTTTTGTAGTTGTTTTCGCATAGTCCCTGTGTTTGTTTTGGTAGATAGATTCTGAAGTATTTTATATTATCTAGGGCGGTTTTAAATGGTGTTTCTCTTTCTACCTCTTGCTGCTGTGATGTGTTGGAAATGTATAGAAATGCTGATGCTTTATGTGCATTTATTTTGTATCCTGCAACTTTGCTAAAGTTGTTGATTATTTCTACCAGTTTCTTAGTTGATTCTCTAGGATTTTTTAAGTAGACCATCATATCATCTGCAAAGAGTCATAGCTTAGTCTCCTCATTGCCTATTTTGATACCTTCAATTCCTTTTTCTTCTCTAATTGCTACTGCTAGTGTTTCTAGTACAATGTTAAATAATAGAGGAGATAATTGGCATCCTTTTTTCACTCCTGATCTTATTGGGCAGGCTTCTAATTTATCCCCATTGCATATGATGCTTGTTGATGGTTTTAGGTATATACTGTTTATTATTTTTAGGAAGGTCCTTCTATTCCTATACTTTCCAGTGTTTTCAATAGGAATGGATGCTGTATTTTGTCAAAGGCTTTTTCAGCATCTATTGAGGTAATCATGTGATTTTTGTTTATTAGACTGTTGATATGGTCAATTATGTGGATTGTTTTCCTAATGTTGAACCATCCTTGCATTCCTGCCTGGTATAAATCCCACCTGGTCATAGTGGATGATCCTCTTGATCACTTGCTGAGTTTCTTTGCTAGAATTCTATTTAAGATTTTTGCATCTATGTTCATTAAGGTGATTGGTCTGTAGTTTCCTTTCTCTGTTTTTGATCTCCCTGGCTTTGGAATCAGTACCATATTTGTGTCATAAAAGGAATTTGGTAGGACTCCTTCTTTACTTATTATATCACATAATTTGCATAGTATTGGGATGAGTTGCTCTTTGAGTGTCTGATAGAATTCACTTATGAATCCATCAGGCCCTGGTGATTTCTTCTTAGGGAGTTCTTTGATGGCTTGTTCAATTTCTTTTTTCTGATATGGGATTATTTAGGTATTCTATTTTTTTCTGCTTAATCTCAGCAATTTATATTTTTGTAAATATTCATCCATATTACCTATATTGCTATATTTATTGCCATATAGTTGGGTAAAATAGTTTTTAATGATTGCCTTAATTTACTCTTTATTAGAGGCGAGGTCTCCCTTTTCATCTGTGATACAATCAATTTGGTTTTCTTCTTTCCTTTTTTATTAGATTGATCATTATTTTGTCTGTTTTATCTGTTTTTTTTCAAAGTATCAGCTTCTAGTCTTTTTTAAATTAATTTAATAGTTCTTTAACTTTTGATTTTACTCATTTCTCCCTTGATTTTTAAAGTATTTTTAATTTAGTTTTAATCTGGAGATTTTTAATTTACTCACTTTCTAATTTTTTAAGTTGCATGCCCAATTCATTAATCTCTGCCCTCCCTAATTTGTTAATAGATGCACTCAAGGATATAAAGTTCCCCCTGAGTACTGCCTTGGCTGCATCCCACAGACTTTGGTAGGATGTCTCATCATTGTCATTCTCTTCAAAGAAATTGTTGATTGTTTCTATGATTTCTTCTTTGACTAGCTGGTTTTGGAGAATCATATTATTTAATTTCCAATTAGTTTTTGATTTGCCTGTCCAGGTGCCCTTACTAATTATTATTTTTATTGCATTATGATCTGAGAAGGTTACATTTATAATTTCTGGTCTTTTGCATTTGTTTTCAATGTTTCTATGCTCTATTACATGGAGAATCTTTGTGAATGTATCATGTGCAGCTGAAAAGAAGGTGTATTCCAGTTTGTCCCTATTTATTTTTCTCCACATATCAATTAAATCTAATTTTTCTAGGACTTCATTCACCTCTTACCTCTTTCTTATTTATGTTTTGGTTTCATTTATCCAGATCTGAAATAGGAATATTTATATCTCCCACTAGTATGGTTTTACTATCTATTTCCTTCTTTAGCTCTGCCAGTTTCTTCTTTATGAATTTGTATGCTATGCCATTTGGTGTATACATATTAAGCACTGTTATTTCCTCATTGTCTATACTGCCTTTTATCAGGATGCAATTACCTTCCCTGTCTTTTTTAATCATATCTATTTTTACTTTGGCTTTGTCAGAAATCATAACATGAAAAATATGTGATAGGGATATGATTGGGTTTTGATGTTAAAGGTGTGCTCTCCTGCAGTTATGAGTAACACAGAAATAGGTTTTGAACAATGATACATGTATAATTCAGAGATATTGATTGTCAGATTTGGGAGGAGGGAGGAAAAAAGGGGTGATTTCATTAAATATGTAGCTATGGAATAATATTCTAAATTTTAAAAAGGGGAACAAATGAGAAAATAAAGACTCATGTGGTGATTTATACAAATGCAAAAGAAAGAAGAAAAAAAGAAATGAATTATTTCTTCATAGAACAGGAAAGCTTGGAAAGATTATTCCTATTTACGCTAAGGTCTGAAGCAGATGGAATTAAGAGCAAACTACAAATGACATGAATGTCAGGGAATTTTTTTCCCCCATGAAAGTTTGTACTTGGGGGAATATGGCTATTTATAAAGTAAGAAGGGAATACATTTGCGAGTGTTCATTGCTGTTTGAAATAGTTAAGCATGCATTTTTACAGTAATGGCAAAAATATATGATCAGGAATGCAAGGATCCAAGAAAACTTTAAGGGACTTATGATGAAAAAGACTACCCACCTCCATTGGAGGAACTGACAGTGATTGAATGCAGTTTGAAGCATATCATTCTTCACTTTATTTATTTAAATAATTTTTTCTAATATGATACATGTCTTCCTTCACACCATGATGAACATAGAAATATATATTGCATGATTGTATATGTATAACCTATATTATATTACCTGTCATCTCATGGAGAGGGGCTGGGAAGTATAAAAGGGCATTGCTTAGGAGGAAGGGGATGTAATTAAGAACAAGTTGGAGAAGGATAGAAGTCCCCTCCTCCCTCACTGCCACCCCTATTACTGGGAGATAAAAATGATGTCCCCTTGGGAGAAGAGGAATCCTGGAAGGCTGTTCCACCATAGAGGGGTTGAAGGAATGATATCCCCACAAGAAGTGAGTGATACCCCAGTTGGATGATGGTGGAAGGGGAACACAGAAACCCCTCCTTGCTCAGAGCACTGGGACAGGCTTAAAATGGAGATCAGTCTGACTATGCTGTTTAACTCCCTCCCACTAAATCTCTCTCCAATAGAACCAATGCAGATCTGATTTTGAAGGTACTAGGGTGTTTAATCAGGAGCAATAGGGATAGGGGGAATGAAGGTGGATTATCAGCAGAAAAGGGGTGCAGATTTCCCTAAGCAAAGGTCCATCACTCTGGCAAGTTCCCACCAAGCCTCAGACCAGAAGGTGAGTCAAGGTGTCCTTCAAACAGAGCTTCTCCTTCCCAAATGCCACTAATATTATTCCTATAAGCTATAGTTGCTGTAAGTCCAGGTGGGACTTATAGCTGGGCCAACTCTGAGGCAAGTGGGACTATGAGAACAGCTCCCCCAAAGGAAATCAAGTAACCCTAAACTCAGTTCATCTCTGTTGATGATATGAGTGAATGCTTGGAAGACAAGATGTCACAGGTGCAGGTCTCCTCTTCAGTCAGGAAAAGCCCGATGGCCACTCCAGACTCCAAGGAATCATCAAGGAACATTGCCCAAAAATTCTAGAATCAGAGTATTAAATAAAAATTAAAAGAATCCACAAATCACTACCTCGAAGAGACTTAAAGATGAAAATGCAAAAGGAACATCACTATTTTTTTTTCATAGCTCCCAGACTAAGGAGAAAATGCTATAAGAAACAAACAAAAAATACAATAGAGCTACAATCTAAATAACACAAGACTTAGCAGCCACAGTATTAAAATAATATAGGACATGGAAAACAACATTTTGTAGAGGAAAGCAATTGGGATTTCAATTGAGAATAATATATCCAGCTAAGATGAGCACAATTATAGAAGGTAAAAGTGGATATTTAATGAACTAAAGAAATTTCAACCATTCCTGGGGGAAAACCCAGATTTTAGCAGAAAATTTTACCAATAAGAAACACTTAAAGGTAATGAATGACTAATCATAAGAAATTCAAAAGGTTGAAAGTTTTATTCTTGAATGAGAAAATGTCATTTTGGTCCCTGATTTGGGCGTCATTGGCTAAGTCATTTAAAGGGACATACATGAAGGGAAGAATCCCTATGAAAGTGAAAGTAATGGAATGAGTCAAAATGGTAGAAGACAAGGAGGAGGAAAGGTGGAATGGCTATCTCATATAGAGGAGGAAAGAGTGGAAGAACTGTCATGGAGAAGAGGAAGAAGAGATGGAGGGATGGTAGTAATAGAACCTTACTCTCATTAGGCCTGGGATAAAGAGATCATAAATTACACAATTAGAAGGGTACAATTTTTCTTAATATATAGGGAAACAGGAGAGAAGATGTATTAGGTAATAGGGATAATAGAAGGCAGTACATATCAAGAGGAAGTGGGATAAGTTGAGGTGCTAGGGAGGAACTCTTAGATTAAGATAGAGGAGGAATTTTTATAATCGAACTCATATCAAACAATAGATATCAAGAAGTAGGAGGCACAGATTGGGGAATAAGGAAAGAGTGATGGGGAAAAGGAAGTACCTTTGGAAAGGTTGGCCAATTTGGAACTAAGAAGGCTAAGGGAGAGGATAAGGTAGGATGTCAGGGAAAGAATGTGAATTGGAAAGGTGAATAGTCAAAGGAAATTGGACACCTGAGGAGGTTTTTGAAGGAAAGAAAGGAAGAGGATAAATAATGAGGAGGAATGGAGTTGATGAAAATGCAAACCTAGAATGATGACATTGAGTGTAATGAGTTGAATTCACCCTTGGGAAGAAAGGATCAAACAACAGGACCTGACAATATGTTGTTTAAAAGAAATACAAAGAAAATGAGAGACACATAGAGAGAAGGTGAGGGGCTGGAGCAGAACATACTATGCCTCAGCTAATACAGAGAAGGCAGGATCATATTCATGATCTATAATATATTTGTGGCTAAAATGAATATAATTGGAAGGGATGAACTAGGTAACTATATGATGGTGGGGGGCTTCTATGGATAATGGAGCATTATCAATATTAGATTTGGATACACCAAGAGTTAAAGCTTCTAGAATTTTGAAAGAAAAGCTAAATGAGATACACATTGAAGAAGATAATAATATAATAATAGCAGAGGGTTTTTTATTTTCCTTCTAAGAATTAGATAAATCTAACTAAAAATAAATAGGAAAAAAGTAAAAGAGATAAAAATAATCTTAAATATGTTAAATTTGATAAATATCTGGAGAGTCCCCATACACACCTGCATGAGGCTAGTAATAGATCTAAGCCTGAGCATACATATAATGCATATATAATTTCTGATGAAACAAAAATGATTCAGAGAGCATAAATATTCTGCAAAAACCTTACGTCCAGACTGATAATTCTGTGGAGGTAATCTTGCATTCTTGACGGGTTGTGGCATTGCAATAATTGGAATTTGGGAAATGCCATTTAAAAGTCTATATATATTTTCTATGGACACATGGGAACTATCAAACTAAATTTCCCATGGTCCAACGGGTTTCCGGTTCCGGTCCTTTGGGCGTGGGAACCCCTGCATCACCACGCAGAAGGAGAGTTTAAATAGGGGGAAGTGACTTTGAACTTCCTCTTTAGCTCTTTAGCTCTTTAGCTAGCAGGCGTGAGAAGAGATGGGAGGTAACAATAATGGCTGGGGCAGCAGTTTTGAATTCTTACCAGCGTGTGGTCTAATGATTTTACCTATAGGGGGCCATGCCTCTATATGATTTTTTGGGGTCCTGAGCGGCGTGGTGGCATAGGATGGTTAAAGCAGGAGAAAGAAAATGAGAACAACTAGACTAGTGGTTAGCCCATGCTGTCCCCAATTCTGTTGGCATGGAAGTTTATTATATATCTTTTTCAAGTAAAAAGAAGTCACAGTTGGTAAGGGGCAATAAGTCACGCATAATCCATTGAAGTCTAAAGAATACAGATGCAAAGACAAATGGTCAAATTCCAAACCCCAATTCAGGAGGGGATAATTCCAGGAGAGGAAATATCCCAGGGAGATGCTCACCAGTCAAATCCTAAAGGAACCAGTTCTAATCTGAATATGCACTCTTATCTAATTAACATTTGTTAGGAAAGGAATCATTAATTCAGTAGATGCTGGTCTGCCACTTCAAAGCTCTCCAATAAGAATTATAAAAAAGGTGGGGATCAAAGACTGAGTCAAAAGAGGAGCCTCAGATTTTTATCTTAGATGGCCAATTCAGTCTGCATCCTGACATGCAGTGCAGAAAATCATAAACACAGTTTTACTTGCCAATGATTTTGTAATGGGATCCAGATAAAATATCTGTTACAGACTCTGTTTCTCTAAATGACTCCTAATAGCCTTCTTGGAGGGATCAAGTTGATTTTGGATTAACCTACCTGCTGGTACCAGAGCCTTTTGGGGCTCAGGTGACCAGGACCAAACACAAAGACTGCCTCAGCCTGGATTGGTCATGTAGGGAATCCAGATAACAGGCCCTAAATTTGATCCTATTTCTCCAAAGGCTTTAATACATAGAACGGCTTCCCACATTTACCAGCATGTCCATGGCTTTAATTAAAATACTAATTTATATTATTATATCAGTCTTTATCATTTTTAATCATAACAGCAATAATAGTTCCAATAAGTATTACCATACTGGAAAGACTTGGTTTTGGAAAGTATGCAGTCCTGTAAACAGATTATCTCTACTCTCTAAGAACAAATCTAGCTAAATATGGCTTGAGTAATGTATGTTAACTGAAAATCATATGGGTAAAGTTGAGCAACTTAAATGCTGATAGGAACATAAAGAATAAGACCCAGTATTATATTGCTAATGCAGCTGTGAAGTGTTTTTTTAGTAAAGAAATGATGAAAATATACATTGAGCAGTAAAACTTTTCAAACCTATTGACTTAGGGATCTCATTATTAGGTTTAAGCCTTAAGGACATTATTGTGAGACCAAAAAAGCTTTGTTTGTATAAAAATATTCATGGAAACTTTGTTTATAATGACAAAATGATTGAAAATAACTCATATGCACAATCGGGGTGTATGAAGGTAATCCTCTTTAAGGATTACACTCCCCTGTGTTCCCAGAGCTAGGTCACTTATGTCACCTAGGCTAGTAATCTAATTACATTATCTAGCATGGGTTATGGGACTACTGGATGTTTGACCTAGAAGGGAGAGGGAGTTTAAGGGGCTTGAGAGAAGGAAGTGAGCTTCTCTCTGCCTCTGGCATCCTGCCAGTAACTTGCATGCTGGGGGGCTGCTGTAGAAGCCACATGGCTAGCTAAACTAGTTTTTTTTCTCTATCTCTCTGTTTTCACCTATCCAAGTAATTCTAATAAAGTTGATAAAATTCTAATTACCCATCTCTTAAATTTAATCCTTACGGGGGAAATGGCTGAATAGTGATATTTCAATAGAATGGATTATATTATGTTATTGAAATGACAGATATTGGAGATACAAAGAAAAATAATGGAAATATATAAAGATATAAAAAGAAAAGAGAATAGCAAACACTTCAATTTCATAAAAAATATAACAGCCACAAAATCAAGATGACAAATGTGTAAAAGTAAAACATCTTTGAGCTTTAAGCACAGAATAATATTCAGACTTAGCTAGATGCCATTTTGTCTCACCTTTGGTTCAATCCTTTAAAATTTTCCTACCCTTGAGTGAATAGAGTGAATAGAGTTCACTACAGAGAATTACACATATCATTTCTCCATATAGAAATACAAATAATTAGATCTTATTGAAGCCCTTAAAGAGGCAAATTTAAACGAGTTTTCTTTCTTTCCCCTCTGTTTCGTATTTACCTTTTCATGTTTCTCTTGGTTTTTGTGGTTGCTCTTTTCTATGTAAATAGTTGGAAATCTCCTATCTTGTTGAATGTCCATACTTTCCCCTGGAAGTATATAGTCAGTTTTGATGGGTAGTTGATCCTTGGTTGTAGACCCAGTTCTCTTGCCTTTCTGAATATCATATTCCAAGCCTTGTGGTCTTGTAGTGTGGAGGCTGCCAGATCCTGTGTGATCCTGATTGTTTCTCCCTAGTATCTGAATTTCTCATTCTGGCTTCTTGTAAAATTTTTTTCTTTTACTTGGAAGCTCATGAATTTGGCTATTATATTCCTGGGGGTTGTCTTTTCAGGATCTAGTGTAGAGGGTGATCTATGAATCCTTTCAATGTCTATATTGCCCTCTTGTAGAACTTCAGGGCAATTTTGCTGAATAATTTCTTTCAGTATGGAGTCCAAATTTCTATTAAATTCTGCTTTTTCAAGAAGACCGATGATTCTTAAATTATCCCTTCATGACCTGTTTTCTTGATCTGTCAATTTCTCAGTGAGATATTTCATGTTTTCTTCTATTTTATGAGTCTTTTTACTTTGCTTTGTTTGTTCTTGTTGCCTTGACAGATCATTGGCTTCTACTTGCCCAATTCTTGTCTTTAGAGACTGGTTTTCTGCTATATTCTTTTGATTTTCCTTTTAGATTTGGTCTATCCTGTTTTCCAACTATTTGATTTTGGTCTTCAATTTGCTCATCAATCCTTTTGATTTGGGGGCATCTTTTTCTAATTGCCCAGTTCTAGCCTATAGAGACTGGTTTTTGGCTATAATCATTTGGTTTTCCTTTTGAATCTGGTCTTTTTGGTTCTTTAAGTCTTCTGGCTGGTCATTCCTGGTCTTCAATTTGCTTATCAATTCATTTGATTTCTGAGCCTCATTTTCTAATTGTGAAATTCTGCCTTTAAAACTGTTGTTTTCTTGCCAGTTCTCTACCATCTTTCTCATAATCTCAGATTTGAACTCTTCAATAGCTTGTGACCAGTTTTCATTTTTTTGGGAAGATTTGGATAAGATTACTTGTTTGTTCTCCTCTGCTGTTTGCTCTGTTGTCTGGATTTTTTCTGTGTATAAGTTGTCGAGTGTTAAAGATTTCTTCTTGATCTTTCTCTTCTGGGGTTCTTGTCTCTGGCTTACCATTGTGAGCTGCGTGCCCTCTCAGTTTTATCCTCATGCCCAGGGTCTGTCTGCACTCTTTGGGCTCCTGAGGTAAGGTCTAGTTGTTCTCAGGGTCAAGCCTACTGGTGGTCCCCTTGCTTGTTCCTCTGCCCAAAGCTCCTTTAACAGTCTCAGGACACTGCTTCCAAAGTCATACACCCCTCTGCACTAGGTCCCCACCCATGGTCCACACCTACGCTCAGAATCCCATTCTGCAGCTTCAACCAAGCCTGTGCTCAGGGTCTGTGTTCAAAGTTTGCCCATTCTTTAGCCTCTTTGGGTCTTAAGTCTTGCTGCTTTCAGGAACAGGGCCTGGTGACCCCAGGTAGCTGCCAAGGACTTAAAGGGTGCCCCAAATTTGCTCTAACTCTTGTGGGCTGGCTTTGGCCCTGTAGGTGGATTGGGGGGTGAGGGGATTGCTCAGCTCGTGTTTTAGTAGAGCTATTTCACCCCCTTATAGCATGGAAATGCGCCAATCCCATGTACCTTCAATGCTGAGCCCTGTTGTGGGGTCCCTTTGTTCATCTGGATTTGTTTTTTATGTCCCCTTGCGGAGTCCTATATGTTTCAGTTAGGAGAGCTTAAGCAGCTGCTTTTTACTCTGCCTCCATCTTAACCCCGAAGCTCTCTTCCATTTTTTACTTGGAATTTTTGAGCAATGCTATCTAGAATGCTCCTAAGAGGATCGCTTATTTCACATAAATCATCAGAAACCCTGGTAAAATTTTTTTTAACCCTTGTACTTTGGTGTATTGTCTCATAGGTGGAAGATTGGTAAGGGTGGGCAATGGGGGTCAAGTGACTTGCCCAGGGTCACATACCTGGTAAATTTTTTACGAAAAAACTCAAGACACTTTACTATCTTGATCATCCTATTCTGGACTGTATCTTTTTATTACTATCCTTCAGTTTATGATGTCCTAACAAATTTTACAACAGCTATTTAAGTATGAACAATAACTTGATATGATCAAAGATCATACTATGGAAGGGACATTAGATAATAGGAGGATATTAGACAGTATCTGGATCAACCAGCTCTTCTTAATAGAAAAGGAAACTGAAGCACAAATAGGGCAAAGGATTGGCTAAGATCATGCTAGAATTGACATTTGTGTTCAACCAATAGTCATCTATTCTTCCTCTTCTGGTAGAAATTTGTTCATACCTCTCATGTTCTCTGATTATTATTCTGATTTATATTATAACTCTACCATGCCTTCATAAGTAAGAAATTTACTGAGAGTAGGAAATGAGTTTTTTTCATCTATTTCTTCCTTAGGACCTATCATATACTAGGTGTTATAAAACAAAACAAAAGAAAAACTAACAAATAAAAAATTAACTTGTTGAATTGAATTGATCCAAAGGTCAAACAACTGCATTTTTGGTCACAATCTAGGAAGAGCTTTTCAAATGTTCTTTCCAATTAATATAAAATGCTTTCTGTAAACCAAAGAAATTATCACATATAATTATAGGGAAAACTTAGGTAAAAAAGAAAATAAAGGAATTCATTAAACTGTAATCTGGGCAGAGGAATAAACAAACAAATAAAAATATTTTCTGTAGGACAGTCATAGAAACATTAATGCCCAATTGATTACTTTTTCTCATCCTTGACTTTTTAAAGTTTTGGGAATCCCAATTTGGACGTAGACCCATTTCATTTATCCATCCAGAAATGTTATTTTCAAAGAGTTGTTTGCTATTTCCCTTTTGATATACTGATTGCCTTCCTTCAGAGGCTCTGAAAAGGAAGTTGTTTCAGTCTAACATTGTTACTATATTAATATCCACTCTGACCTAGGTATTAAATTTTATTTTCAAGTTGCCCAGGAAAAACAAAATAAAATAAAGTAAGTCAAATATAGTAGGTAACAGATGTATAAGTGTACCTTTCACTAAATCTATTATAGATATAGAACTGTTGTCACATGATTCATAATTAAATTGCTTGTGTGGTTTAGGTAATGACTTCAATGATTATTGGAAATGGCACTTGGGTACAGACTATGACTCTTAGATTCAAAACTAAACTTATACCAGTTTCCTTTTCCTCTTTTTTTATTGCAGCTCTCTGCTGTTATATTTATCTTAGTACTGTCTGGAAAATCTATTTTTTCCTTAAAATGTGTTAAATGTTGCTTCTGAAACACTTTTCTTGGGAAGTTCACAGATATATTTTATAAAAAAATGGTTTTGGAAATTTTGAACTGAGAAGGACAAGGAAGTATAATGGAATTCAATAAGGCTAAAGATTCAGGAGCAATTATGGTTAGATAGATAGATAGATAGATAGAGAGAGAGAGAGAGAGAGAGAGAGAGAGAGAGAGAGAGAGAGAGAAAGAGAGAGAGAGAGAGAGACGTAACTTTTAAAGCCTATGGATCTTTTATGGTTTTGCTTCATTATTGATATTTTGCAAATGTACTATGACTTTCTATATGGTCTATGAAAATAACTATGACCCAAACATTCAGCAATTTATGATCTATCTGGTGATGATATTCCTTGCAGCTGGCAACTAGTCCCAAACTAAAAGACATAATGTCAATCAGATGGCCTGTACTCAAAACCTTTGATTATCTCTTGATTCTTCCACTGTTTGAATGACACTAGAATGATCTTCTAGCATCCACATCTACATATCCCAATTTGGTCTTGGAATATTATATGAAATATCCTCTCCTATCTTCCTGTTACTAACTCTCATTGCCTGATGCCTGGAACACTGGAATATCCAGCTTCTTGCTACCCATACTTCAAATATTTTCCCACTCCAGATAATCTTCCAGTTATCTATAAAAGTAATCCTAAGCATGCTCACATTTCAGTAAGTTTTAGTCTTTTCTTATTATCTTCAGGATCAAATACAAAGTATTTTCTTTAACTTCCAAAGTCCTTCATAACCTCACCTCTACTTACTTACTTACTGTTAAACTCTTATACTTTATTCCTATTCACATATTTTGAAATCTAGAATGCTGGATTCTTTACAATTTTTTACATGTGATATTCCATCTAATTATTTCAAGTATTTTCAATAAGTTTTCTGGCTTCTTGGAATATCCTTTTTCTTCCCTGCCTCTTGGTTTTGAAAACTTCCTTCAAAACTTGACAAAAATCTGGACTTCTTCAAAATACTCTTCCCAGGCCTAATTAATCTTCATGCTTTCTCCCTAATTATCGTTTATATCTTGGATTTATATAGTTGTTTGCATGTTGTCTGCCATTTCACTGTCACATATTTTGGAATTTGAACTTCAGGAATCTAGGTTTCCTGATCTGAATTCCAGATTTTTTACCACATGATATTTATTTAATTCAGTAAATTAATCAATACATAAAAAAATAACATCATATTTTTATCTACACTACTTGCCTCTTTAGTTTTACAATTCAATACTGTACATGAATAAACAAGCCTATAATTCTAATTATTTATAGTAATAAGCAGAGAAAACCATAAAAGAAATTAAAATATGTTTTCAAACACAGCATGTTAATATCATCCTAGAATAAAATAATTTTAGATCTGGAAGAAATACAAAAAAAGTAATGTATTTCAATGACCTCATTTTATGCAAAAAAATAAAACTGAGACTAGAGAGTCTAAATAATTAAATCATAAGTTGGTCAAACAACTCATAAAATCAACTACCTGTATTTCTTTTCATTCCTCAGTTAACCCCACAGTCACATAATGTTTGGGTCTTCTTATATTTCTTGATATTAAATTTAATTTCAAGTCCAATATACTCTAGGATAAATTAGTCATCTGCCTTTTTTTTAATTTACCTTAATCTGTACCAAAATGGTTTTAATAAAATATCTAGTACACTGGAGGGGAAAAATATTTTCTAAAAAGATTAATTGTCCAAAGCTACTGTCAGTGACTATCATACATTATTTCTGTAATTACATCATAGAGATGACCTGTAGCATTTTATCCTGGTAGTTAACAGACAAGGATGAAAGGCACCCTCTGAGCATTGGATTACTAATGTATGTAACTGGTAAGCCATTGCCAAAAATTATGCTAGAAATCATATGCTAGAAATGCATCTACATAACAATTTCATCAACATTATCTCATTTGATCTTCACAATAATCTTGAGAGTTAGGGGCTATTATTATTATTATTACCATTTTATAGATGAATAACCAGAGGTTTACAGAGACTAACTGATTTGATCAGGGTCAAAAATTAGGCAGTAGCTAAATATATTTTTAATTTGGGGATGTCCACTCTCCAAATTTAATGCTTTATCTATGGTGGTACCCAATTACTTTACTTGGCAAATTTTAGATGATTATGCAACATTGGGAGGCTTAAATAGCACACTTATAGCATTGAGAATGTAAAAAATAATTTTTATAGGCTAAAACATTAGGATGAATTTTAAAAGTAATGGGCATTAATGTTAAGTTCTACACTTTGGTTCCAAAAAACAACTTGACAAGTATAGAGAGGGGGAGCTATCACTAAATAATAATTCATGGAAAAATAATCTGGAGTTTCTTATACATTTCAAACTAAAAACAACACTAATGTGTGACTTGGGAGTTGAAAAACTTAAAGCAAATCTAGGTCATGTGAAAAGGAAAGTCATGACATCTATACTAAAGGATGTGATAGTCCTGCCATACTGTGATTTGATGAAACTTCTGCTGGAATTTAACATAGGGCAACCATTTTAGAAATGTAATTGAGGCTCAGAGTATGTCTAGAAGATAGAGATGAGAGATGTGGTTAGGATCTATATCAGGATCAAATGAAGGGATTTATTAGAGCCTCCACAAAGAACACCTATTGGAGAAAATGAATTCCTATTAGCTCTAATCAGGATTATATGTGTTGATTATTATTATTGATGATGGTGATGATGATCTGAATATGTTCAAGCACTGGAGAGATGACAATTTTACAGGATTATTTGCATAGGTGCTCTAAGTGTGTGTGGACTACCAAACCTATCTTAACCCTTCAGATTTTGAAATTTGCTGAATTAATTTCCTAAAACGATGAAATGAACAAAAATATGACAAAAATTACCTGTGATAGAGAAATATAAAAAAGATCACTGTTTATTCCTGACATCATGCATATATTTTTGTGCATATGTAATTATGTGTATCTATATAGGCATGCATATGTATGTATTTCCATTTGGTATGCCTATGAACATGATTCTAGTCATATATGGCTTACCGGATATGTGTATGAATATATATGTTTATGTATCAGTGTATATGTGGATATAATGAGTTAGATAACAGAGAATTCTAGGGATATTAGCAAGTTAAAATAAAAAATGAGTAAAGATTGAACTAATATATTCTTCAGAAATGAATACATTTTTGTATAACAAGTATAGAAATAGTCTTATACAATTATATAGGTTCAGTTATCTCTACTTAAATGTAAAAAAGTTGTCTTCTCTATGCTCAACATAAATTCTCAACCATTCATGAATCACAGATTAAGAAAGTTAAAACAAGAATAGATTTCAAAATTTATTGCAATATTTGATTAAAAAAAAGGTTTCAAATATGTTCTTCAAAATAGAAGTATAATTTTTCCATTGCATAATTTAAGCATGTTTATTTTTCCTAAAGGTAAATATTTTCATGACATCCTTCTATATAAGGACCATGTAAATTCTGTCAAGATATTAGTTGTCTTTCCTGTAAAGACACTTTGTTTATAAATGAAAGGCATAAAGTTAGCACATGATAGTCCTTATTTTTGTATGACTTTATCTAGCTATGTAAGGGATTAAAAATGTGCCACATATAAAATGTCTAAGCTTTTACTAGAGTCAGCTAGATGGTGTGGTATAGTGATGGGCAAAGATCATTCCCCATGGGCCAGATCAAGGCCATAGTTTGCCTATCACTGCCTTAAGTAATTCCCTAATCACTACATCTGGATGTGGGGGCATAGTGATTAAGAAATTGCTTAAGGTAGTGATGGGCAAACTACAGCCTGAATCTGGCCCATGGGGAATAGTTTGCCCATCACTAGTATAGCAGATAAAACATTAGGCCTATATTGAAGAATATTTTAGTATAAATATAGCTTCAGACACTTAATAGCTCTGTGACTTTCATTATGATTTTTCAACTCTGCTGGTCTCATTTTCCTTCTCTGTAAAATGAGAACATAGTAGTGAGTATATATATATATCACACATGTTCATGTATGAACACATGTGCCTATATATCATGCAAGACATACATTCATAAGTCCATATCTAGATATCTGCATTTATCTAAATATAATCATATAGAGTATATATATTCTAAACAGAGATGTAGCTACATAGGCAAAGGTGTATATATACAATCTCTATGTATGATATACTATAATGAGGTATATATGTAAAATATATTTCGATGTAGCACTTTGCAAACTTTACAAAGTTATAAAAATTACTATCAATGATGATGAACCTTGTTATATCTCACATGAATCATATTTTAACTGTAGTACAAATAATATTATACATTGGTAGAAAATTCAACCTAACAAATATGTGTGAACTACTTAGCTTTTTAACTACCCAAGATACAGAAGTAAAAAATATACCCCCTGACTTCAAGACTCTTTCAATCTCAATAAGGAACTAAGGAATGCATACTTTTTCAATTTCTAAAGAGTCCATTATTTCATTCCTCATTATTTATACTGCCTTTTATCAGGATATAATTACCTTACTTATCTCATTTAATCAGATCTAGTTTTACTTTGCCTTTGTCAGATATCATGATTACAACTCCTGGCTTTTTTTCTAAGTTGATTCCTAATAAATTCTGGTCCATTACCTTACCTTTACCCTGTGTGTGTCCACCTGTCTCATGTGTGTTTCTTGTAGACAACTTATGGTAGGATTTTGATTTTTAATTCACTCTTCTATCTACTTCTGTTTTATGGGTGAGTTCATCCCATTCACATTCAGAATTATGATTACGAACTGTGTATTCCCCATCATTTTGATTTCCCCTTTTAGTCATGCCCTTTCTTCTTTCACTATTTCCTTCCACACCAATGTTTTGCTTTTAATCAGTCCACCCTCACCCCTGCCCCCTTATTTTACTTTCCTTCCAGTCCCTCCCTTATTCCCCTTCTATTTCTTATTAGGGTCTATTAATTATGGCCTGCCCCAAACTTTCTCTCCCTTTTAATACTCTCCATCCCATATATCTCCTCCTTCCTTATTCCTTTTCAATTTCTCTGTAGGATAAGATAGAATTCAATAGCCCAGGACATCTGGCTATGCTTCCCTCTCAGAACTGATTCCACTAAGAGTAAACCACTTTCTTCCTCCTCTTCTTATAATAGTATTCTACCCCCCCTCCCACACACACATATACCATGTACCTCTTTATGTGGTATAATAGCCTTCTTACTTCTTCCTTCAAGTTTCTCTTAGTACCATCTGTTTTTTGGTCCCCCCATTTTTTTACATATCATCTTAAACAGCTTAAGAACACAACCTCTGCTTATGAATATTTCTTCTATCTAATATGATAATGAAAACAATTCTAAGAGTTATATATCATTTTTCCATTTAGAAATATGATCAATTTGACCTTATTGAAACCATTAAATTCTGCCCCCCTCTTTCTTGTTTACCTTTTTATGATTCTCTTGGATTTTGTATTTGGACATAAAATTTTCCATTTATTCCTGGTCTTTTATTTAGGAATACTTGGCAATATTTTATTTTATTAAACATTCATTCCTTCCCCTGAAGATATACACTCAGTTTTTTTTTAAACCCTTGTACTTTGGTGTATTGTCTCATAGGTGGAAGAGTGGTAAGGGTGGGAAATGGGGGTCAAGTGTCTTGCCCAGGGTCACGTATACACTCAGTTTTGATGGACAGTTGATTCTTGGTTGTAGACCCAATTCTCTTGCCATCCTGAATATCATATTCCAAGCCTAGAAGTCCTTTAGTATGGGAGCTGCCAAACCCTGTATAATCCTGACTGGGGCTCTTTGATATCTGAATTGTCACTTTCTGTCCTCTTTCAGTATTTTGTCTTTGGCTTGGAAGCTCTTAAATTTGGCTATAACATTCCTGGGAGTGGTCTTTGGAGGATTAATGTAGGAGGTGATCTATGGATACTTTCAAAGTCTATTTTGCCCTCTTCAAGAATATCAGGGTAGTTTTCTTTAGATAATTTCTTGTAATATGATGTCAAGGCTTTTTGTTGCTGTTGTTCCAGGCTTTCTGGTACACCAATAATTCTTAAATTGTCTCTCCTTGATCTATTTTCCAGATCAGTTATCGTTCCAATGAGATATTTCATGTTCAATTTTTTCATTCTTTTGGCTTTTCATGAGAATATAAGCTTCTACTTTCCAAATTCTAGTGTTTAATAGACTCATTTTCATCTATGATCTTTTGATTTTCCTTTTTGGTTTGGTCCATCCTGCTTTTCATGGTTTCCAACAGGTCAACTCTGGTCTCCAACTTGCTTATTATTTCATTTCATTACTGTGCTTCTTTTTCATATGGGTAAATTAGTCTTTGAAGCTGTTATTTTCTTTTTGTATTACTTTCACTTCTTTTTCCCACTTCTCTTCCCATTTTTCTTCAATCTTTCTTATTTGGTTCTTGAACTCCTTTTTGAGTTCCTCCAGAGCTTGTGACCAATTTCCATTTTATGGGGGAAACGTTTGCTTGTTTTCACTCTCTGCTGTGGATTCTGTATTATGCTCTTATTCTCAATAGAAATTATCCAGGGTCAAGACCTTTTTTTTTTTTTTTTTTTTTTTTTTTTGCTATTGCTTATTCCTTTTTCCACTAGTTGATTGGGTTTCCTGCATGTTGGAGGTCATTTATTTTTCAGCTTCTGTCTCACATGGCTTTGCTTTGGTAGTATCTTCCCTTTCCTATCAGAAGCCTGAGTGAGGACAGGTAGATCTGTGATGTTCTGTGTGTTCCATGGACTTTAATGCATTTTGCCTTTAGGCTATCTTTTTTAGCCCCTACTGCCTAGACTATGGCCAACTGTTTCTCTTCAAACTCTACACTCTGATACTCAAACTCTGTGCTCTTCAGCCTTGAGTCTCACTGGCAAGAGCTTGTAATGCTCTCAGGGGTAGGTCTGTGGTGCTTTCAGATAGCTCCCGAGAATTTAGAGATTGCTTTGGCCCTTGCTCTAACTTTGGCACAAAAAGTGGTGTGGGAGAAAGATGATCACCTTGCACTTTGATTAGTGCAGTTTACCCCTTATAATATGGAAATCCCCACTCATTGCCTACTTTTAAAGCTACATTCAGTGGGAGAGCCCCTTTACTTGTGTTTGATTTCTGTCCTTTTGAGAAGCTTTGTAATGATCAGTTGGAAGGAGATTCAGAAGGCTCTTGCTACTAAGCCACTATTTTGGCTCTGCCTCAAGATTTAATTCCAATGGCTACAAATGCTAATGATAAAAATAAGAAATCCCTTACATCTGAAGAGTTCACAGAACCAAAAATAATATGTATTGACTCTTTATTAACTGCCAGAATTGTAACACCTTATGAAGAAGGTCAACCATTACATGCCAATAGGATGTTTGACCTTTACGTTGGAAATGACAGACATTGAGAAACCTCTTTAAGCATCATAAAAATATTCTTACTAAAAGTATATACCTCTAAAGGAAGATAATTATAGAGACAGAGAAATATAATAGTCCAGAAGGAGATACTTGTTTCTGGCCAAGTATTTGAGCTGGGCCTTTAAGGATGGATACAATTACCATATGTACAGATGATAAGATGAGGAGATCCATGGGACAGTTGGAGATCTTGGACTAAATGAAATGAAGAAATGTATTTAAATCAATATTCATCAACTTATTGAGTAGAGGCAGGAAACAGAGCATATTGTCTTCATTTTGTCAATTTTGGTTTCAATGGACACATTAAATCTTTACTCCTAGAAATTGTCTTCTAATTAACCACAGGTCTTCTATTAAGTTAGTTGACAATAAGCCCCAAAGATAAAATGACTACATCTTTTTATATGAAGTGATACTTCATATCAAAGCTTTAATGCACAGATTTCTGGTAACAGTTGGACACTCATATAGACCTTGATCAATTATTATTATTATTAAGAAGGTGTGCCAAACATTAATTCAAAAATTATCTGTTTATAGGGATTCTATTCTGAGAAGATTGTCAGTTTTGCTTATTACCCAAGAAAAAAAAAGTTTTAGTAAGAGCCAGATATATTCACACTTTGCAGATAATTAGTTTATGAATTATTTATTAAAATAGAAATGTTAACATCACACATCTATGTATCTAACAAATGCATGAAATATTTTCCAAAACTTTTAAATGCAAATTTCCTTCAGATATATTACCATGATATCAATTTATGCTATTTCTTTACCAGTTAATCTAAAGATGTTTATGTTAATATATTATCTTTAATTATTATTTTCTAAGTTCAATAATTACCATTTTGTGTAAACTTCTGAATTTCATCTAAGTGATCTATTTTACGTTTACCTAAATACAACCATTAAACTTTTCATTTTTGTTTTGGTTCATCTAAGGAGACTATTTGTTTATATCAAGACTTTTCTTCATGATAAGGATAGAAAGGAACTTCTATACACTAGGACATGTTATGTAAATAAGGTAAGATAGGTAGCATTCAGAGCTCAGAGAGATATTATTTTTATGTTGTTTTAGGTATTACCAATTCTCTTTTATACACACATATACACCCATGCCCACCCTGTTCCACAAACATATAATCCTTATTTCTTAAACTCCATAGCTTTGCATTGAGGTTTCCATAATTTGGCTCCAAAACAACTTTCCCATCTCAATTCGTATTATTTCTCTTCAAAAATCATAAAGAAATATATGCCTTGATCCAAAATCATCTCTGCTCTAGGACTTTATATACCATCATATAATGTCACTGATATTCATGTAATGAAACTGAATTCTCAGAATAAGACAAATTATATTACTTCCCAATTTTTCTAGTGGTGCCCCTGACTGTCAGTTGGGTTTCTTTTCTCTAATATGATTCATTTGAACACCCATTCTCATCCATTTCTTCTCCATAGTGACCAACAATGTCTAGCATCCCAAGTCCATTTAGTCAAATAACATCAATTTGTCTTTTACAAAGGAATATTTACTTCAAAGTTTTTGAAAGAATAGATGTATAAATATATTACCCTGACAGCAGGGACCACACTCTCTCTTATATTATCTTAAGGGCTCAGGAAAAATTAGTTGAAGTAATATAGAATTTATATTGTATTTACCTTAGAAAGTTACTTTTCAAATATGGCAGTAAAAGGATGAATTTGTCAAAAGACATGATTCTGCTGATTTAGGTCAAACAATTGTCTAGGATAATCATCCCTCAATATAACTTTTCAAAAACTCCAGCTTGCTCTCAGACTGCCAGACAGTGTTGTCTCAGACTCCTGAACATCCAGAGTTCACAAAATTATAGCTATAGCCATTTCTATTTCCGTTAGCCTTATCAGGTGTAAAAAGGAATTTTTTATTCGTTTTATCTAATTTAATGGGGGACCTGGAGGTTCTCTTACCATAGAGATATGTAGGAATTAACCAGCCCACAGAGAAAGGAAGTAGAAATTAGAAAGACAGGAAGTGAGATAAGAAAGGGATACAAACAAGGGCAGAATCAGTTGGAGAAGAGTCAGTTGTGACTGTTAGGTGCTGGCAGTTGCAGGGAAGTTGGCTACTGAGAGTGTGTTGGGTTGGTGGTTGGCTTTTAGTTGCTGGAACATAAAAGGTGAGTGTGAGGTTACAGAGAGTGCTTTAGCCTTTATTTGGTTTCAGCTTTTAGCGAGCTTTTTGGCTTTCAGTTTGGGCTGTTAGGCTTTTTCATTATTGAACTTTTTGGGTAGTGGTTGGTATTTTTTGACAGACCTAATTGGGGTTGGATTAAACATTGATTGGGTTGGAACTCAGTGGAGTGGTTATTATTAGGGGTAGTTATAGGCACTTATAGGTAGATATAGGAAGTTTTAGAGAGTAGTTATGAACAGTTATAAGATAACTAGTATAGAAATTATGAAAATTGCTTTCTTTATCTCTTTTCTATATTTCCCTCCTTTACCATATTTGTGGGAAGCCAATAAGAGAATAGATCAAAATCTGAGACTCCTCTTTTGACCCCTTTTGTGGTACTTGTGATTTCTTGTTGAAAAGTATTGTGGTCTTATTGAAAAGCTTTAAGTTCCTAGCTAAGCAGCAGTTAAAAGGTTAACACTCTTCCTCTTTGGCCAGGAATGCAGCTGCCTGGTACAGCCAAGGACAAAATCTTAGCAGGGGCATTTCAACCCTGAGAAAATATACTCTGACTTGGTTTTCTGATAAGAACGCAGTCAAAATTCAACATTGGCCATGTTCTATTCTGAAGTTGAATGAGATTTTTTTGTATTTTGAGATGACATAATTTGTAACTACTGTGCATCTGCAAAGTTTTGGGTGCTTGGGAGTCATTCTGTTCAAGAATGAAAGTAAAAAGATTCTCTCTTTACCAGACTTACCTTTTAACTAAACCAGCTCCTCAAGTGATGATATACATTGATGCTCAAGGTGATGCTGGACCCTGACAACAGGGGAAAACAGGATAGACTCTGTGCTCAGGATTGATGTCCCCTAAATAATTTACTTTGCAAACAGGAAAAAGACTGACCAAAACAAGTCAGGCCTAAATGACTAGAAAATTTTTAATGCAACCTTTTTCAAGTTTCATAGTCAATCAACTATCCAATCATCAGGTTGTCAGAACGGACACACTAACAGAATGTCTTCATTTACTCATAATTGTTGAGAAGAGAATTTCCAATTCACATATTTATGCATTTCCAAAATCAGGTTCTATATTCATTCTTTATATGGCATTAAATTAACCATATCCCCTTTAGATGAAAAAATCATATAAGTATAAACATATACATATACATATATATATATATNGACCCTGACAACAGGGGAAAACAGGATAGACTCTGTGCTCAGGATTGATGTCCCCTAAATAATTTACTTTGCAAACAGGAAAAAGACTGACCAAAACAAGTCAGGCCTAAATGACTAGAAAATTTTTAATGCAACCTTTTTCAAGTTTCATAGTCAATCAACTATCCAATCATCAGGTTGTCAGAACGGACACACTAACAGAATGTCTTCATTTACTCATAATTGTTGAGAAGAGAATTTCCAATTCACATATTTATGCATTTCCAAAATCAGGTTCTATATTCATTCTTTATATGGCATTAAATTAACCATATCCCCTTTAGATGAAAAAATCATATAAGTATAAACATATATATATATATATATATATATATATATGTGTGTGTGTGTGTGTGTGTGTGTGTGTGTGTGTGTGTGTGTGTGTGTTTGCAACCCTCTGGTATAAATAATCAATTTTGTCATACTTATGTGTCCCCTATTAAATGAAAAACATTTGGAGACAAAGACCATGCCCCACTCATTATGATATCTGTGGTGTCTAATGTAGTGCCTTAGGCATTGTAGATGCTCACTACATGTATTTGAATTGATTTGGAAGAAATTAAATTTAATTGAAATTGATTCCAGTGAAACATATATTATATTCCTAGTAAGAGTGTGTTGGGACATTAATGCTATAAGCCTTGTTATGGTTGAAATTTTAGACAATTCTAGCATACATTGGTAATATGAACTGACCATTTTTAAGATAAAAATTATAAAACTTCATTTTGTAAAGTATAAATTGTATAAATTTTACAGAACTTCCATTTTCCAAATGGAAAAAATGTATGAAACTTATATGAAACTTTTACTTTTGTGAGACACAGATGAAAGCAAGGATTCTCAGTCTTTTAGAAAGAGAATGTAATGTTAAGTTTTCTCCCACAATACTTCACAAGAAGAGGCAGTTGTAGGAGATCTCTTTAAAATAAGGAAAAGAGTTAAAAGTTCTAGGAAAGGATCTTGATCAATCAAAGTTTCACAATTTCTAAGAGATCATTTTCTTTTTAGACATCTCTAAATATATCTAGTTATGTCCTATGGTTCCAAATGCCTTGCCAAAGAATTTTATATCTAAATAGCTCTTCGGATTTCATCTAAGGTAACTATTGGAGCTAAATATAGCCTGAATGGATCTTAGAGATCATTATGTTTAATGCCTTATTTGCAAATGAGAAAAATTTAAATAAAATAAGCTAATCAACTAGCTAAATAAAAGCTAAAAAATGTCAGCAACGTAGACCACAATTAAGATCTCCTAGTTTATGATTCATTATTCTTTCAACAAGAACTTAACATATAATTGGTTCTTAATAAATGCTTGTTCACTTGATATACCTTATTAGACAACATGCAATGAACTTCCAGCAAAATTGGACCACCCTTACTCCCTTCTCTCTAGGTTAAATTATTTTTCCCCATGATTTCAGGTAGTCCAAAAATTCTCAAATTGTCTCTCCTGGATCTGTTTTCCAGGTCAGTTATCTTTTCAATTAGATATTTCATGTTTCCTTCTATCTTTTAATTCTTTTGATTTTGTTTTATTATTTCTTGCACTCTCATGATATCATTAGCTTCTATTTGCAGAATTCTAGTCTTTAAAGACTGATTTTAAGCTTTGATCTTTTTATTTCCCTTTTCAGTTTGGTTCATGGAACAGAAAAGAATATAACTTCTTGTCAGTGGTAAATGGTATCATTATGAAAGTGATCATAAAATGGGGTATAAAACATTACAGTTAAATTAGAAAAGCAGAAATATTAAATGCATTGTTTTCAAACCATAATGCAATAAAAATTGTATATAATATGGGACAATGGAAACTAAAAGTTAAGATTAATTGGAGACTAAATAACAATCATAAATAATGAGTGTGTTCATTAAAAAGTAATCATACTAATGAGACAACATACCAAAAGCAATGGGATACAGCAAAACTGGTAATTAGAGTAAAAAATTTATTTCTATATTCTTATAGTAAAATAGAGAAAGAAAAAAAAAATGATTAAGAAATGCAATTAAAAAAACTAACAAAATTAAAAGTCCCCAACTAAAGAACAAGTGAAGTATTCTAAAAATTAAGGTGATACCATTGATTTAATAAATAAATCTAATTTATCAAGTTGATAAACATTGATTAATGTGATAAAAGAGAGGCGAACATTAAATCACTAAGGATAAAGGTGAAAAAGGTGAATATACTTACAATGAAGATGAAATTAAAGTAAGTTTTAAGAGTTATTTTGCTTAATTCTATGAAAATAAATTTAACATGTAAGAGAACAGTATACCTATAAAAAGTATAATGGATAAAAGGGGGACACTAAAGTTGGGGGTCCTCCCCTTCACTTGTGAGTGATGGAGGGCTAAAATGTGATTGTGATAATAGCAGAGGAATGAAAGGGATGACTGAGTTTAGGGAGGAATGGACAAGGCAGTATTAGGATGGTAAGGGTACAGGTTGAGGTATTCAGGAAAGGCAGCTAACACAGACTAGACACCCAAGCTAGAGACAGGATACTGAGGGGAAATAGGCTGAACCCTTCCAGGCAGGAAAGGTACATCTACAGACACAAGGAATAAGGCCAGTCAGAAATGATTGAAATTTGACTCGAGGGCTTTCTTGTCAGTTTCTCAAGTCCTCAAAGGAGGAATTGCAAGACTCCTCCCTGTCAGTGAACTTGAAGGAATTCAGGAGGAAGCATTGGGCAACTACTTCCTCCCAAGATGGATGACTCCAGTTTCCCTCAGGAAATAAAGAGAATAAAACCTTCCCCTCAACCATTGCCTAATACTTCAACACAATGATTCTCCAGAGGGTTTGTTTAGGTAACAAAGATATTTATTAATGTTCAGGATTGGTCAGGAAGGAGAGAGGGGTTTCGGTTTCTGACAGCCGCTAGGGAGAAACTCAAGATGGGGAAGGGTCACAGGAATGGATTAGACTGAGAGAAGAACATGCTTCTCTCAGCCAGGGAAGATTTGGCTGCTTTTAAAGTAGAGGGAATACTAAAGGGATAGTTTGAATTCAAGGATGTCCTACTTGCCTATTGGGAAAAACTAAACCCACAAAGCCTATTCACTAAAAACCCAAAACCACCCTGTCTCCCAGAGCCCCAGGAAAACAGGCAAGGAAAACAGGGAAATAATATGGGGAAGGTCAGGGAGAGGTCCAGAGAAATTCGCTAGGTTCAAATTGTCCAGAGAAAAAGCACGGGCCAAAGCAAAACCAAAAGCCAAGCAGAGCTCTAGTTAGTCCTTCCACTCTGTTCAAGCCTTGGGGACCAACTGCCTTCTTTCAAAATTCTAAGGCTTCTAAATGCCAGAAGTTTTCAGTTGGCCCCTTGCAAGAGCAAAAGCTTCTCTTGCATCTTTTGCATTAGAAAAGTAAACTGCCTAAAACTCAGAGCAAGAAATCAAACTTATTTTTGAAAAATGAATTAGATAAGTCATAAACAAACTTTCTAAAAAAATCATGAAGACCATGTCAATTTACAAGTGAATTCTACCAAATATTTAAGGACCAAATTTTTCCGATATTAAAAAAAATGAAGTAACAAGTAAATTAAGAGTTCTAGATAGCTCCTTTCAAACAAATATGGTGCTGATAACTAAATTGGGAAGAGCAAAAATTGAAAAAGAAAATTATAGGCTAACCTCATTAATGTATACAGATGCAAAAATCCTTAATAAGATACTAGTTAGGAGACTATGTTGTGACAAATCTACCAACACAATTGATAATGTCAACAAAAATAATAAGAAATTTATGATTATATCAATAAAGGCAGAAAAATCCCTTGACAAAATACAACACTCATTGCTATTTAAAAAACCCTGGAAAGCACAGGTATAAATGGATTTTTTCTTAAAATAATACAAATAATTTACCTAAAACCAAACCATCAATAAGTATTTTGTTTTTGTAATGGGGAGAAACTAGAAGCCTTTTCAATAGGATTAAGAATGAAACAGTAATATTTATTGTCATTATTAATATTTAACATAACATTAGAAATGCTAGCAATAGCAATAAGAAAATAAATTGGAAGAATCAAAATAAGCAATGAGGCAACTATCTCTGTTTGCAGAAGGCATACTAACATATGTGATAAATCCTAGAGAGTAACTAAAAAGTTAGCTGAAATTAACAATAATTTTAGCAAAAGAGTAAGTTATAAAATAAGCCAAACCAAATCACCAGCATTTTTATATATTTTGATAAAAACCAGAAAGAAAAAATATAGGTGGTAGCTAGGTGGCTCAGTGGATTGAGAACCAGTACTAGAAATGAGAATCATGAATTCCAATCTGGCCTCAGATGCCTCCTAGCTGTGTAATCCTGGGCAAGTTACTTAACCTCCATTGCCTAGCCCTTATGAGTCTTCTGCCTTGGAACATGTTGGAATATATAATATACAGTTTTGATACTAAGATAGAAAGTAAGGGTTTTAAAAAAAAGAAAGGAAAAAGAAAAATAGAAAGAGAATGACTGTTTAACATCACCACAGATATAATTAAATACCTGGGACTCTACCTGCCAAAACAAACCCAGGAATTACACTATTTTTTCTAAGTAAAATTAGATCTAAATTAATGGGAAAATATTAATTATTTGCAGATGGGCCAAGGAAATATAATTAAAATGACAGTCCTATGCAAAATTATCTTCTTATGGAATGCCACTCTAATTAAATTATCAAAATTATTTAAATGAGTTAGAATACATAAAAATAAAATTTGTTTGGAATAAGAAAAGCCTAAAAATAGCAAGGAATTGATGAAAAAAGTGTAAAGGAAAGAGGTCTATCAGTAACAGGTTTTAAATTGTATTACAAAAAAGTAATTGCTAAAACTACCTGGTACTAGCTAAGAAATAAAAAGGCAATTCAGTGAAACAGAAAAACATACAACAAATTGTAGTAAAAATAATAGTAATAACAACCATGAATTTGAGAAAATCACAGATGCAGGTTTTTATCATTAGCTGGTAAAAATTGGTGGGACATTTGGAAATCAATTTGGCAGAAACTCTTTATAGATCAATATTATACCTTTCACTAAGATAATATTAAAATGGATATATTACCTAGTCATTAAAAGAGATATCATAAATAAATTAGAGCAGAGAATATGTTAGCTATCATATTTATGGATAGTCTAATAATTAAAATGGGTTTGACAAAATACAAGAATTAAAAATGTTTGTGTTCACTTTTAATAATTAACTCAAGTCAAAAGGCTGTTAGTGGCTTTATTACCGCAACATAGATAGTAAAGGGGGAAATGTGAGAAGAAGCCAGAAAATACTGCCTAGCTAAATTCTCTATAACTGTCAATCTGAAGAAATCCAGCTCAAATCTGACAAAGGCTCCTTTAGGTTCTTATCTCTAATCAGAAGAGTAGGAGAATCTCAGCCTCCAGGTTCCAATCTCCAAGTAGAAGTCCATGAGAGTCTCTTCAGTTTGAGTCACCAACCCAAAATGAATCAAGGCAGAATTGAATGCCTAATCAAGCTGAGCCACACCAGACTGAACCTCAAAAGACTGAGCTACCTAGGATACTGAGTTGCAAAGACTGACAGAGGGTCCCAGAGGCTCCCTCTCATATACAGTTTTTTTCCACCCATCAGCTCTCCCAGTCACATCTCAGGAATCAATCAAAGTTTCTTAATTTGTCTGTCATTGCCCAGGGAGTGTTGTCTGTGGGATCCACTTCCCATTCTCTAAGGGTGTGAAGTTTTAACAAAAGGATCCTGAGTTTCGACTGATTAAGTTAAAAGAGTGGAGCTTTCCAAGTACTAGATTGATTAAATTAAGATGAAAAATATTCTCTGTTAAAATATAAGAATTTATAAGTAGATAAAAGATGGATAGCCTTGTGAAATTTAAAATGGATAATTTTGAGTACAGGGGCAGCTGGGTATACCGCTCAGTGGAGTGAGAGTCAGGCCTAGAGACAGGAGGTCCTAGGTTCAAACCTGGCCTCAGCCACTTCCCAGCTGTGTGACCTTGGGCAAGTCACTTGACCCCCATTGCCCACCCTTACCAATCTTCCACCTATGAGACAATACACCGAAGTACAAGGGTTAAGAAAAAAAAAGATTCCCAAGATTAGAAAGAAAGCAGAAAATTTGGGAGAAAATGTCTAGGTGGCCTCTCAGAGGTCTCGTATTTAAACTATATAAAGAACTTTGTAAAATTTAGAAGAGTATGTATCCTCTTTCAATTAGTAAATAGGCAAAAGAGTTGAACAGACAATTTTCAAATCAAGAAATCAAAAAGATATATAGATATATAAATAAGTATATGAAAAAATTCTATAAAAGTCTGGGACAATTCTGAAAGACTTATGTGACAGGGAATGATATCCAACAACAGAGAAAGAATGATTGAGTTTGATTCTGGGAAGATGGTGGCTTAGAAGGAGCAAATTTTAAAACCTCTGCACCCTTACACACCAAGATAGAAAAAATAATGAGCTTTGAGAAGAAAGAAAAACACATCTAACAATGGGACACAACAAGGGGAACCTTTCTGCTGCACAACTAAAGAGGTATGCCAAGAAAAAATCTTCAATTCTTAAACTGTCGTGTCTGAGGGTATAGAAAGTGGGATCCCAGGATGCCTACCCCACAAGCTCTGCAGAGTCTCTAGCTGGCCCTGAAATCTTAGGACAGCAGATGCACCAACCTGGAGAGAGGGCCTTGCTGGCTCCAGACTTGGGGAGTTGAACACAGACACAAGCGAGGTGACCGGAGGAGAAAACCAGATAAACATAGCAAAACCACCCAGAAGATGATGGCTTACAGTGAGCCAAACCTCAGAGCACATACCACTTAGCTTCCTTACCCCAAGATTGAGAACAAAGGGCTTCAAGAGGAAAGAAAAACAGATCAAACACAAGGACAGCACAGGGGGACCCTATTGTAAGACAGCTAAGTTCAGCAAAAACATTCCTAATTGTCCCCCCACCTATTTGATTTTTTTCTCCTCTTAAGGTTTTAGCCTCAGGGCAGATTAAGCAGTACAAACTAATCCAATCAATACGGACTAAATACCAACAATTGTACAGACAAGAAGTCTTCAGAGGACAGAGAAAGTAACTATATTAAGGTACTTTAAGAAAGTAACCTCCATTGCCAGCTGGGGGAAGATCTTTCATCAAAGATCATTAAATACACCTGCTCAAACTAGCAGAACAGAAAAGAAAAAAGAAAGAGTAAACAATACAAAAAGAGAAAAGAAATGACAGTTGACAGCATCTTTCAAGGAAGTGAAAAGAGAACAAATGAAATAGAAATAGAAGAAGAGGAAGAAGTTCCAGTGAATTGGACACAGGCTTTGGAAGATCTCAAAATTCAATTAACTCAGGGGCAGCTGGGTAGCTCAGTGGAGTGAGAGTCAGGCCTAGAGACAGGAGGTCCTAGGTTCAAATCTGGCCTCAGCCACTTCCCAGCTGTGTGACTCATGTGCAAGTCACTTGACCCCCATTGCCCACCCTTACCAATCTTCCACCTATGAGACAATACACCGAAGTACAAGGGTTTAAAAAAAATTCAATTAATTCAAGAACTTCAGGAACTCAAAAGGCAATCAAGAGAGGCAAGAGAGACTAAAGACAATTTGAAAAATGAAATACAAGAAATGAAACAAGAAAATAAAGTCTTAAAAGACAAAATTGGCCAGCTTGAAAATGAAGCAAACAAGGCTTTTTTGATTCAACAAAATTGATTCAACCAAAGATTTGAAGAACAGAGCTAGAAGAGGCAATTTAAGAATTATCGGTTTACCAAAACATCATGATAAAAGAAAAAGTTTAGACATCATCCTACAAGAAATTGTCAGAGACAACTGCCCTGACATTCTCGAACAAGACAGAAAAGTGGAAATTGAAAGAATCCACAGATCTCCTCCTACATTTGAATCACAACTGACAACTTCCAGGAATATTATAGCCAAATTCAAAAACTACCAGAAAACCATCAACAAACATCATATGCAATGCGCATAAATTAGAAGCCTTCCCAATAAGATCAGGCGTAAACAAGGATGTCCATTATCACCTCTATTATTTAACATTGTATTATAAACACTAGAAGTAGCAATTAGAAAAGAAAAATAAATTGAAGTTATTAAAATAGTCAATGGGGAGACTAAGCTATCACTCTTTGCAGATGATATGATGATCTACTTAAAAAAATCCTTGATAATCAACTAACAAGCTGGTAGAAATAATCAATAACTTTAGCAAAGTTGCAGGATACAAATAAATGCACATAAATCATCAGCATTTATATATATTACCAAAACATCACAGTAGCAAGAGTTAGAAAGAGAAACACCATTTAAGATCACCCTACACAATATAAAATACTTAGGAATCTATCTACTAAAACAATCACAGAAATTATATGAATACAACTCAAACTCTTTCCAAACAATTAAAACTATATTTAAGCAATTTGAAAAACATTGATTGCTCATGGGTAGGATGAGCTAACATAATAAAAATGACCATTCTACCAGAATTTATTTACTTATATAGCGCTATACCTATTAAAATACCAAAAAACCTTTTTACTGAATTGGAAAAAAATTATAACAAAGTTTGTTAGGAATAACAAAAGATCAAGAATATCAAGGGAAATAATAAAAAAAATGTGAAAGAAGGTGGCCTAGCAGCACAGATATTAAACTATATTATAAAGCAACAGTCATCAAAACAATATGGTCCTGGCTAAGAGACAGAAGGGAGGATCAGTGGAATAGACTTGGGATAAGTGACGTCAGCAAAACAGTGTATGATAAACCCAAAGAGCCCAACTTTTGGCATAAAAAAAACCAACAATTGACAAAAACTACTGGGAAAATTCTAAAACAATATGGGAGAGATTAGGTTCAAGTCAACATCTCACACCCTACACCAAGATAAATTCAGAATGGGTGAATGACTTGAATACAAAGAAGGAAATTGTAAGTAAATTAAGTGAAGACAGAATAGTATACTTGTCAGATCTCTGGGAAAGTTAAGATTTTAAAATCAAGCAAGAGTTAGAAAAAATGTAAAATATATAATTTCAATTATATTAAATTAAAAAGTTTTTGCACAAAATCAATGCACCAAAAATCAGAAGGCAAACAACAAACTGGGCAAAAATCTTTATAAAAAAAATTCTAAAAGAGGCCTAATTACTCAAATATACAAGGAGCTAAATCAATTATATAAAAAATCAAGCCATTACCCAATTGATAAATGGGCAAGGGACATGAATAAGCAAGTTTCTGATAAAGAAATCAAAACTATCAATAAGTATATGAGAAAGTGTTCCAAATTCCTAATAATTAGAGAAATGCACATCAAAACAACTCTGAGGTATTAACTCACACCTAGAAGATTACCTAAAATGATTGTAGGGGAGAGTAATGAATGTTGGAGGGGATGTGGCAAAATTGGGACATTAATGCATTGCTGGTGGAGTTGTGAACTGATCCAACCATTCTGGATGCCAATTTGAAATTATGCCCAAAGAGCATTAAAAGATTGGCTACCCTTTTATCGAATCATACCATTGCTTGGTTTGTACCCCCAAAGACATCATAGATAAAAAAGACTTGTACAAAAATACTTATAGCTGAACTTTTTGTGTTGGCAAAAAACTGGAAAACAAGGGTATGCCCTTAAATTGAGTAATGGCTGAACAAATTGTGGTATATGCTGGTGATGCAATACTATTGTACTGAAAGGAATAATAAACTGGGGGAATTCCATGTGAACTGGAAAGTCTTCCAGGAATTGAAGCAGAGTGAAAGGAGCAGTGCCAGAAGAACATTGTACAGAGAGACTGATACACTGTGGCAAAATAGAATGTAATGGACTTCTGTATTAGCAGTAATGCAATGACTGGACATCTTGTAATCCAGGACAATCTGGAGGGACTTATGGAAAAGAATGCTACTCACATTCAGAGGAAGAACTACAGAATTAGAAACACAGAAGAAAAACAACTGCTTAAACACATGGGTTGATGCGGACTCGTTTGGGGATATAGATTCAAAAAGACCACACCAATGCAACTATAAATAATATGGAAATAGGTCTTGGTAGATGACACATTTTAAAACCAGTGGAAGTGTGTGTTGGCTATGGGGGTGTTGGGGAGGTGAAAGGGAAAGTAATAACATGAGTCATGAAATCATGGAAAATTTTTCTAAGAAATTAAAAAATTATAAAAAAATCTCAAAATGTCAGAAGTAGAAAGCAAGTGGTTTTTTGTCAATTTTCAATCTCTGGGCTATTTCCCCTGCTAAAACTTTCCTCTAATCTTCTATTAGTTAAAGCACTTTAGAATTCAACAGAGGTGCATTTGCACCTTTAATCATTGATACGATTTTACCATTCTGAAAGAAAAGAAGATAAAAGAAATCACATTTTCAGTGTAACTTGAAGGTTAGTTTTTCCATTGTAATTGTCTTTTGTTAATGTCTTTTTTAATTTATTATATTTAATGTATTATAATTAACTGTTTTAAAAGTAATTAGATAATGATAACTAATAAAACATACCCTCCCTCTCAGAAGAAAGATAGGTGATCTCCAGAGAAAAATGTTTTCAAATATCATCACTGTATGAACTGTTTTTATTTAAATAAATGTCTCTCATTATTAACAAGAAAGTGTTCCATTTAAAGATCAGAAGAAAACATTTCCAAAAAAACTGTGCTCCAAATCACTATTGATTAGAGAAATGCACGTTAAAAACAAATTTGGAGCAACACCTCAGATCTATTAGATTAGCTGATAAAAAAAAAAGAAAGAAAATGATAGATGTTGGAGGAGGCACGGGAAAATTAGGACACCAATGCATTGTTGGTGGAGCTGTGAACTGATCTAACCATTTTGGAAAGCAATTTGGAACCACCCCTAAAGGGCTATAAAACTATGTATACCCTTTGACCCAGCAATGTCAATACTAGGTCTGTATCCCAAAGAGATCAAAGAAAGGGAGAAATGACCTATTTTTACAAAAATATTTCTGACTGCTCTTATTGTGGTGGCAAAGGACTCAAGATTGAGGGGATATTCAACAACTGGGGAATGGCTGAACAAGTGTAGTGTAACTGCTCCATAAGAAATAATGAACAGGATTTCAGAAAAATCTGGAAAGATTCATATGAACCAAGTCAAAGTGAAGTAAATAGATCCAGGAGAACATTATACACAGTGACAATTATATTCTATGACAATCAAATATGAATGACAATGATTAGTATTGTTTCAAATATCCAAGGCATCTCTAAGGGACCCCTGATGAAAAATGCCATCCACTACCATAGAAGAATGGATGAAGTTTGAATATGCATTCATAAATACCATTTTTACTGTGTTTTATCCATGTGTTACTTTTTAAAAATGAAATTATGTTAAATTTCATTTTATTTTTTGTGTGCTTTGGAAATTTTTACTTAATTAATAAATTTAGAATGTTTTGCCATGGTTACATGATTCATGTTCTTGCCCTCCCCTCCTCTCACTCCCCTCCAATAGCCAATGAGCAAATCCACTGGGTTTTCATGTGTTATTTTTTGCATGAGCAATATGTGTCTCTTTTCACATGATGAAGATGGAATTACATATTGTATGACAGCATATGTCTAATCTATATGAGATTACTTACCATTTTAGTGAGGGAGGAGGAAAAGAACTGGATGGTAAAACTGTCAGAAAACAAATATTAAAAACTTTCTGTATGAAAAAAATAAAAAGCAAGATTTCAATAAAAGAAGAGTGATTGAGTCTGATGGCTGTAGATCAAAGCACGCTGTCTTTCACATCAATGTATTTATAGTTTTATTTTAGGGTTTTGGTTTCTTATGAGAGTACTCTTACAACAATGACCAATATGTAAGTCTGTTTTGCCTAATAATACATGTATTGTTTACAATTTCTGAGTGGGAGGACATCAGGGAAGGGAAAGGTTCAAAGGGATAGAATGTGTAAGGCATTGATAGGTAAACTATGGCCCATGGGCCAGATGCAGCCCCCTGAAATTTTCTATCCCTTGAAATGTTCTATCCCTCTGTGGGATACATTATTCCTAAACTGACTAATACAATGAGTAGGATACAGTACAATGAAACCTCGAAAGAGTTGCCTTAGAAACAGACTGACATATGAGCATTTCCTTTCCCTTGGCCCCCTCTTTAAAAAGTTTGCCCATCACTGGTCTAGGGATGTAAAATTAAAGGGTTGGTCAAAATTATTTAAGAGTATGGTCGCCTGGAATTAATTACTCAATTCTAAATGATTTTTATGGTACTTTATTTACAAAAGGAGAGAGAGTGAAAGTAAGAAAATCAGAGAGAGAATACGGTAAGATATCTAGCATGTCTAGCACACTAAGTATTTTGCTCTGCCCTCTGAATCAACCCAGGCAGGATTAATTAATCTTCAGCCAAAGGGGCCTCAGCTTTGATGAATAAAGCAAAGGCTTCAGTCATAAAGCCTCTCTCAGTAGGGGAAGCCTCTCCTGAGCCTAGTCCCTTCACAAAATCCAGGAAAGGAGTTAGTGTTTTTCACTTACCCATGTGGTAGTTCAATTTAAGAACAGTCTCATCAAGTCCAGGGTCTCAGGTCCATGAAGATTCTTCCCCACAGGAAGTTGTAACTCCTTTTTAAAGATGCTTCTTTTGTATCACTTCCTGTGCCTTCCTGTACTTTTATGTGGATCACTTATAGTCTATAGTTTTGCTTAGGACTGCCCAGGGGGCAGTCAGTGGTTTCTGATTCATCACCAAATTTCACACACATTGGTCATAGACCTCCCCCATTTAAGGAAAAGTGGGGAGTATAAGCTTTTGGTGATTAAATCTAAATATGGGCAGGGGAGAACTAATCCCATGTTCACAGGTTGAATTTTATAATTTTGAATACATATATTGAAAATTATTATTACATGTAATTGAGAAAGTAAAATATAATTGACTTTTTTTAAAAAGGAAAAGAAAAATGCTCTAAGTCACTACTGATTAGAG
This sequence comes from Gracilinanus agilis, assembly GCF_016433145.1. NCBI lineage: Eukaryota > Metazoa > Chordata > Mammalia > Didelphimorphia > Didelphidae > Gracilinanus > Gracilinanus agilis. The sequence continues at coordinate 461,483,840 of NC_058130.1, read as the reverse complement.
AAATGCCAACTAAAACAATTCTGAGATACAAGACAGACTGAGATATCACATATCAGACTGGCAAAAATGATAAAAGTCAAAATGACAAATGTTAGAGGGGTTGTGGAAAAATTGGGACATGTTCAATGTGTGTAGGACTGTGATTTGATGAAGTCATTTTAGAAAGCAATTTGGAATTATACTCAGAGAGTATAAAACCCTACACCATTATGTCCAATGATATCATTACTATTTCTCTTGCCCAAAGATCAGAGAAAAAGGAAAATTGCTTATATATTCCAAAATATTCATAGCAGGTTTCTTTGTGTTGGCAAAGAACTGGAAATTAAAGGAATGCACATCAATTGGGAAATGGCTAAAGAAATTGTGGTACATGATTATAGTGGAATATTATGACTTCATAAGCAAAACTGATTGGACTAATTTTAAGAAAAAAAGTAGAAAGAATGACTTAAAATATTGAACAGGGAAATTAGTAGAACCAAGAATATCATACATAGCTATAGAATTAATACAGGAAGACTAAATTGTGAATGCTCTTTTCAAAGAATGAATTGAAAGGTGAAAACATGAAAGACAATTTGTATGAGCATATTGGTCTATGGGATGACAGGAGAGTAGAGAGGTCTTGGGGTACTCGTGGATGTAATTGTGATAACATATGCACAACATATAACATATATTATCACAATTACATCCACAAGGAAGGACAGAACATGGAACACAAAATGTCAGAAAACAATATTTTAAATGGTATCAATATGTAAAAAAAAAAGGAAAAAAATAAAATAAAGGTTCCATTTATTCTAATGCTTTCTGGTGTTTAAATATGAATGTATATTGTATTTTATCAAATGTGTTTTCTGTATCTATAAATATAAACATATTATTTTTCTTAATTTTATTATTAATATCATCAATTATACTAATACCTTTCACATTATTGAAGTAGTTCTATATTCTTAGTGTAAATCCTACCTTTTCATAGTATATGACAGATTTCAGTAATTTCCCTGGTAGTGTTTTATTTAAATTTTGAATATTGGTATCCATTAAGGAAATTGATCTATTTTTTCTTCTGTTTTTGTTTTCCTTGGGTGTAAAAACAACATATGTCATGAAAATAAATTGATAGGAATCCTTTACTTATTTTTTTCAAAAAGTCAATATAATTATCTGAATTATTTCTTGAATGTTTCTAAAAGTCCATTCTTAAATCTATAAATTAAAAAAATTCACTTATAAAGTCATACATAGTCTCGGGATATTTTTAAGGAGATCACTTATAGCTTGTTTATTTTCAAAGATGGGGTTACTTTGGTATTTTTTTCTTCTTAGAATCCCTAAGGTTTGCATTTTTTATAAATATTCATCCATTTCATTTATGTATTCCTGTTACTGGCATATAATTGGGCAAAATGACACCAAACAATTGCTTTATTTTAATTTTTAATGGTGGTATGTTCATCTTTATCATTTTTATACTGATAATTTTATTTTCTTCTTTCATTTTTAAAATAAAATTGACTAATATTTTTATCTATATCATTGTTTTTCCCCCTGATAAAATTAGCTCCTAGTTTTATTTATTACTTCTTTTTTAACATTCACTTCTATTCAACTCTCTTTTGGTTTTTCAGGATTTCTTTTTTGGTATTTTTTATTTTTCTACTTTTCTTTTTTTGGTTCTGTTTTAGTTATTTTCCCAGTTCATTGATCTGTTCCTTATCTCTTTTAATGATGAACACAATTTTTATTTTTGTTTTTGTTCAGTCATTTTTCAGTCATATTCAAGTTTTCATAATCTCATATTGGAAGGGCTTTTTTATTTCTTTCTCCAATTCATTTTACAGATGATAAAACTAAGACAAACAAGGTAAAGTGACTTCCTTATGTCACATAAATGTCTGAGAACAGAATTGAATTGACAAAAATAAGTTTTCCTGACTCTAAGCCCAACACTTTATCCATTGTGACACATAAGTGTATTTAAAAATACTTATTTTTTAAAACCTTAACTTCTGTGTATTGACTCATAGGCGGAAGAGTGGTAAGGGTGGGCAATGGGGGTCAAGTGACTTGCCTAGGGTCACACAGCTGGGAAGTGTCTGAGGCCAGCTTTGAACCTAGGACCTCTGATCTCTAGGCCTGGTTCTCATTCCACTGAGCTACCCAGCTGCCCTGATTTTTTTTTTTCTTTAGTACTGCTTTGGCTGTATCTGACAGACTTTGGATTGTTGTCACATTATTATCATTTTCTTTAGTAAAAATGATTGCTTCTATGATCTGTTCCTTGACTATTCTATTTTTTAGGATTAGATTGTTTAGTTTCCAATTAACTTTAATCTGTGTATCCACAGAATATATGTCTTCATGTGGAATCAAAATATTCTGGCTTTTTCCAATTTGAAATCAACATTTTTTCTAAAAATAAATAAAGAAAATTTAAAAGTGCTATTCATTATAACTATTCTGATATCTGTTGTTGAAATGTAAGTACCCAGGATTTCATTTGAAAATTTCATTGCCTTTGGAGTATTTGTTTTTGTTCAGTCATTCAGTCTAGTTTGATTCTCTTTCACTCCTTGGACTGCAGCACACCAATACCCTATGTGGAGTTTTCTTGGCAAGGATATTGTAGTGCTATCCCATTTGCTTCTCCAGCAGATTAAGACAAACAGAGGTTCGGTGAACTGCCCACAGCCATACAGGTAGTATGCATCTGAGGCCCAATTTGAATTCAGGTATTCATAGTACCAAGCTCAGTGCTCTATCTACTAAGCCATCCTGCTCTTTTGAAGGCAAAAGATATTAGGTAAGTTGTCTAGGATCATACAACCAGTAAATACCTGAAGCTAGATATGAACTCAGGTCTTACTGCTACAGATCTAGGCCTCTGTTCATTAAGTTTCCTACCTGCATCCCTTTGGAGTATAGGTAATCTTGTTTTCTTTTCATTGATTGCCAATATAAATGGAGAAAAATTAGGATTAGAACTGTAATTTCCTTACTTAAGAGATCTCCCAAATAAGAAAATTATTTTACAAATACAGGAAACATAAGCTCTAAAAATGTCCCTAGAGCACTAAGAAGTCATGTGATTTGCCCAGACTTCCACAGCTAGTATATGTGAGAAGAAAGTCATGAACCCAAGTCTTCCTAACTCCATGGTCGCTCTTTAGGCACTTTGCCATCTGGCATCTCCATATTAGTTATACTTAAGACAATATTTGCATTATATTTTTTTCTTATGTCTTTCTTTAAAATATTTTAAATATGTAAGACCTTATATTTATAATTTAACACCTTTGACTCTGCTTTCTGTTGTTTGTTTTCCTGGTGTTTGTTTGTTTTTTGATAGACTTTTTCTTATAATAAAAAGAGCAAAGATTAGAAATTATTTGACTTGAGTTCCTATCTCAGCCACTAATTAGTTATGAGAGAGAGAAAATTACTTAACCTTTCGTGGCTTCAAATTACTCATTTATGAAATGAGAGAATACACAAGTTCTCATGCCCTTCTATCTCTAACAAATCTATACCTACTTTTTGGTTATTTTTTTTTCTGTAAAATCACTTGTATGATCTATGACTTTATCTTCACAGAGGAAGTGGAGCATGGACTTGAAGCATTATTTGGGTAATTCAGGCTCCAAAGAGTTATATACACTGAATTTTCAAGATTGGATTTCAAAATTGATTATAACATAAATCAAGTGCTGGAATATACTTAGATGCGTGGATAGGAATAGATCTATGAAACTGAAGTATTCTCTGTGGACCTGTCTATAAACCTCTTTGCCTAATGGAAAATGCTTTGAACTTAGAGTTGGGAGAGCTGATTCTTTGTCATTCTTCTGCTATTAACTTCAAAGTGAACTTTGGCAACTAGCTTAAAGTCTCCAAAACTTAGTTTGTATGTCTAAAAATGAAGGTTCTGTAATAGATAATGTCCAAATTTCCATGCAGCACTAAAACTATAATTCCTTCTGAACTACTTTCTAGTGTTGCTGTTACTGTGAAATCAAAAAGTCAAGTGCTTTGGGTGGCACTGGGGATACCAATGCAACCAATAACAATATTCCAATTCACAAGTAGTTTCTACACTAACAAATGCTAAATTTCTTGATATTTTCTAACCCTTTAAGGAACATCTGAGGTCACTTCCTACCTCACATGCCTATTACTCAGAGAAGGAAACCCACAGTTTGAGGCACTATGTAAATTTATAAGCCTTTCACCAACTTGTTTTCTTCTACTAGTCAGCCAAAGAATGCAATTAGTTGAACCAAAAATATTTAATGAATTGCCATAGAAAGATAATAACAATAAAATACTACCCTCTTAGCTATGAAGCCCACTAACCCTGAAATATCATTAGTTGAAAAATTCCCATTATGTGGCCAGTTCATATAAATAAAGGGATTATGAATCTACATTTCCTGCCCTGATCATTCTGATCACATCTAATCTCATATCTTTGTCTTTCAGACATCTGGAATTGAATGTCCAGTAAGTATCTTAAATTCACTATGTCCAAAGTGGAACTCATCATCTTACACTCTAGATCTGTTCTCCATCCTACCTTCTCTCTTACTGTAGAAGCCAACACCATAATGGCAGTTACTCAGGTATGCAGACTAGTTACCATCCTAGATTTCTCACTATTTCTCATCACCCACATCCAAGTTTTTCTCAAGGCCTGCAGATTTCACCTTTTCAATATCTCTAAAATATGTTTTCTTCTCTCTTTTGACATTGTCCCCTAGTGCAGATCATAATCACCTCCTGACTTGATTATTGCAATAGCCTGCTGATAGGTCTTACTGCTTTAAGTCTCTCATCAATCCAATTCATTCTTCATTCAGCCAAAAAAGATTTTCCTAAAATGTCTTCCCTACTCAATAAGCTCCAGTGTTTCCCTATTGCCCACAGGAACTAATACAAAATGTTTGGTTTGGCATACAAAGTCTTTCATAATCTAACCACCACCTATTTTTCCAGCCTGCTTAGTGTGCCTCTCAACACATACTCTTTAACTCAATGACCCTAGTGTCCTGGTTATTCCATGAACAAGGCACTCCATCTCTCAGTTTTAGGCATCGCTATTCCTCCTTCCTGGAATGCTCTCCATTCTCTCTTCTCAATACTAAACTCCCTGATTTCCTCTAAGCCCAAACTAATAACCCACCTTTTACAAGAAGCCCTTCCTAATCCTTTTAATTCCAGGACCTTCCCTCTGTTAATTATTTCCTATTTATCCTATACATAGCCACATATATATGTACACATATATATGTATGTATATATGAAATATACATAAACACATATTTGAATTCATCTTGAATCCCAGATTAGATTTCAGGTTCCTTAAGTTCTGAGACTGATTTTTGTCTCTTTTTGTACTCCCGGTTAGGCACATGGTAGATGCTTAATAAACATTTATTGAATTAAATTGAATGGAACATTTGTTTTCAATACTGTAGGGCAGGTGATATGTTCTGATAACTATACAGTTCACCTACCCAAACTGCTCACTGATAGATTTATTGGAGCATAATATTCATTAGAAATAGATATTCAATGGAAATAAATTTACAGCTTTCATATACATGGTTTCCAATATAAGAATAGAATTTCCTAAACATGTGTAGTTCATTATATATTGACTCCTAATGGTCTCTTATGTAGTTGATCACCATTATTCTACCTATTCTTTAGTTGTTGTTGACTGTTTTCAAAGCAGTTATATGAAGCATAAAATCATGAAATTTTCTTTTACTTTTTAGTTCTGATCTGAACTATATTCCTTTGATGGGATCCAATAACCTCCTAATAGGAAGAGTAGTACTCTGATATTTTTTTCATATGAAATCCCAAGAATATCTGAAACTTTTTAGGGAAGTGGAAGCACTTAAAACATGCAGCCATTGAAATCATTGAAAGAGTACTTTTCTGGGAAACAGGAAGATATTTTGTTCTTTCATTTTTTTTCCAAATCAGGAATAGTCTTGTATTTATATTAAGCTTTCATAACAATAATATCATCCTCCAGAAGGAGAATCCTTGCCCCAGATGTCAAACTCTCTGGAATACAGAAAGCATGCCAATGAGTTCAAACTTAATTATAATTCGTGAATTACATTTTCTTGTCAATGTAAAATGTATATCTGCAGAGATTAATCTTCATTAGGATTATAAAACTATATGATTCTATAAACTCTACATGAATGAAGTTCATGTAGAAGTTATTCTTCCAGAAAATTTATGACCCCTGACATTAGTCATCCCCTAGTTTTTCAGTTACAAAACTCTATTCATCTATCTCAAGAATGAGTGGTAAACAGAAGAGCACCACAACAAAACTAAACCTAGAAAACATAGAGGTATTTTTTCTTTATCTAACCACATTTTTTCTGTTCCTACATATATTTGTATATAGATATATAAATGATGAATAAACACATGTAGATAGATATGCAAATGCATATAGATATAAATCATGACAATTTCTATATAACTATGGACAATAAAATATGGATATATAAATGGATAGATAGGTTCATATATAAATACATACATATAAATCAAAGTCTTCTCAGGTTTTCATTCTAGCTTTACATATTATTGAATAAGTACATTTTATTCAACTTCTATGAAGTTTTTGTGAATTCATAGATCTGAGAATTTTATTAATGATCATCTCTACTTCAAAAAGTAGTAGATTAAGTCAGTAAAGATTTAATAAAGAAAGAAATTAGGTCAATGTCTTTTCAGTTATCAAACAAAAATATGTTATAATAAACTTCCCTGTTATCCAGAGCAACCCTCAGGTCAGAGGTAAGCACTGGGTGGGAAATATAGTGGTGTGTATATTTGAATAATCTGGAAAGGGAGTCATGGTATTTTTCAGGAAATTTTTGCAAACCAAGCTTCTGCATTAGCTAGAGTAAGAAATATAAAAACCATTGCTTCAGATAAGGTCAAAGTCATCCACCTCTTCATGAATATGGTTGAGATATGAGCAAGACCAAAAAGAGAAAAATAAAAGACACCATGGAATCTTTGAGAGGTATTTAGGCTTGTATACTTTTATATGTAGTATTCTAGAAAATCTGGAGGATGCCAAAATATTGATGCATTTCCTGCACTCAACAAATGATGATCTAGTAGAAGGGAAAAACAAACAGAAAAATACAACAAAATGTAAGATGATATAACTATGTATGAATCTATAATTTCTTTAAAGTACTTTGACTGCAGTGAATTATCAGTAGTTGTTTTGATCATGAGGATGAAATGACATAAAATTATTTTGAAATATCACTAAATTCTGCTTCCATGATCTATGCTAGTTCTGTTTTATATCATATTGTATTGGTGGCCTTTCTCATTTAGGTACTGACATAACCCATTGTAAAATTCCAACATTTGTGTTAAATGAAGAAAAAAATTTACTTTGCTTGAGGAAAGAGACTAGCTAACTAGAGGATAGCAGAAAGTTGGAAAGAATAGGATAGAAAGTGAATGGAATTTATGATGTAAATAAGAAGAAAAATAAGGAAAACATAGAAATTTGTCATTTCATTTTTCTACGATCTTTTTTCTTCATATATAAAATACTTGTTTTATTTAGTTTTGCAAAATTTGAAATGAAAGAAAATAAAGTAAAAACTTGAAGAAAATAAAGGACATCATGTACCAAATAAAAAAAAAAGGAAGAGAAGATAGAAAGGAACCATTAGTCTACTTGGTGTGAAGAAACACCCACAGGATATACTTTGAATGAAAGCTTTTATAAAGACTTTTAGTTTATAATGATATTTGAAGAGATTTCACACAGTGGAAGCATCTAAAAAAGTCTAACAATTATACACATTTTTTACTTATGTAAACATATGTTATATTATGAAGGAATTTGGACTTTAGAAATACTTTAATTGAAGCTAATGCCTTCAGTGTGTATCAAGCCACATTAACTTGTGGATTGATTTACTTCATTTACTTCTAACTGTCTTGAAGTAACATTTAATGAAGTAACATTTCTAATCATCTAGTCATATGAAACTGAAGCAAATAGGCTAGAATTTTTCTACATTTACATAGGCACCATTTTATTTCCAAAATTTAATTGAACAGATATTCAAAAGAAACAAAGAATCACAAAAGTACAGAGTTGGGTTCATTTATTAAATTAATATTATATAAAAAATATTCATTGTTGAAAGGGAAAGAGATCAGTGAGGCAGCAGAAAAGAATAGAGAATACATATTGCATTTGAGAGAGTATGTCTTGAATTCAATTCCTGGCTCTACAAAGTAATGGAGAGCAAATTTTTTTTTATATTAGCTTGCTTTGTTACTCTCTCAAGCAAATTTTTCATTTGTTAGAGATTCAATTTTTTTTTCTTTTTTTGGTGCTTATGACACAACATGTAATAGAGCTTATGATACATCAATGATGGCATTTTGAAAAAAATGGTATAAAATATTTTCAAACCTTTTTGGTATTCATAAAGTTGGGCAGAACATAAATCATTCCTTTCCTTTCATATATAACATAAAACCACACAACATTACTTATGATTCATTAATATGTGATTGGTCCATTATCCTCTCAACTTTTCTACTTAGTAAATTTTAAATATATATACATATACATATATATGCATATATAATAACAATGGTGACCGTATTGTATTTTGAAAACATCCATAAGAGAAAGTTCTAATTATTGCCTTTGTAAAATCACATATTTTCCTTCAATCCATGTGACTGAACCAGTTGCCTTAAATAAAGCAATTTTCTATGATTTGCAATGTATTTTACTACATAAATGGACACCAATAAATGTAGAGTATAAGGAAGATTTAGAGTGCTCACAACTATCTGGTATAATTGATAAAAGAGAAGGAAGACATGGATTAAAATATATAGATTTAGATCTGGAAAGTGTTAGAGGTCATCAGATCCAACTCCTTTAATTCAACAATTAGGTAAATGAGGTCCATCATGTTTAATGAGTTTGAAAAATGACACAGATTTTATATTGGAAAGCCAGAACTGAAACTAGGACCTCTGACTCCTGAAATCATACTCTCCCCATAATCCAATTTTGGCATCTAATTTCAACATATATATATATATATAATATTTGAATATAATTTCAGAAGTTATTTCACAAATTAATGTCATGAATTAATTCAAAATATGAATAATTTAACAAATTAATTGTACAAATTCAGGTTTTTTTTTAACATTTGGAAAGGACTGGGATCAATTTTTCCCCTTATTATCTATAGCTCAGGACATTAGAAAGAACACTTCATTTTTGAAGTTAGAGAACTTATATTCAAATCTTTTGTTTGTGGTTTGCCACCTATGTTACCTTGTAAAACTAATTTAAATCATGTGGGCCTGTTTTCTAGTTTGTAAAATGAGAAGATTGAACAAATCATCTACTTGGTTTCTTCCACCTCTAAATCTTTGATCCTAAGTATCTGAAAAGCAAATTCATGTGAACAAGATTGCTAGTGGAATGTTCATAGCATATAACAGTTTGCATAGTTTTCGCTTTCACCAAATGTGTTCCTTTCCAGATAGTCCAAGAGGACTCTAAAATTCACTATGACATGTTAGACATCTTTGGGCTTTAAGATGGATCCTATGTTTATAGAGACCCTAAAATATATACCCTCTCTCCTAGTATATCATCAAAACTCAGAAATTGCTTTCTTCAGATTCAGTCCTTTGTAATCTTTTAAAGATGGAAATTATTTTTTCTTGTTCAAAATCCTTATTTCTGAAAGTAAATTATGATTAATTCATAAAAAATGTGTTCAATCATTTTTCTAATGTAAAATTCTTGACAAATGTGCAGCAAAACTTCATTTTTCTTTTTTAAGATCATTGTTCTTCTTTCTTTTACAACAACTTGACTTTCATTTCCCATAATTCAATCCCATGATTGAGAAAGAAGCACGAGATAGTGAACAAAAGCTACTGGCATGCAGGCAACACTGAACATTCTGATGGGAAAAAAAAATCACATTTTAAACAGGATAACATGCCTGAGCCTTTTATTTCCTTGTAACACTTACTTGCAGATAGCTGCATTCTAGGAAATAAGTAAGCCAAATTACTTCTGAGTCCATTTTTAATATGCTTTCGTAATGGGAATAATTAGCAAGGATTCTGAAATTAAAATAGTAGATGCATTCTTAAGAAACAAAATGTCGGTTCCATAGAAAAGTCTTTAATGTTAAAAATAATCTTTGAGTCAGAAGAAAAAAGAAAACATGTTGTTTATGGATCAGTCTTCTTCTATATCATATGTTTTCCACACTGTCAGATGGTTCTTAAGTTACAGAAAGCAACACTGTGACAACACTATCTGGAAAGTATTTTTGTTAAGAATAGAACCTAGGATTTTTACACTGAAAAAAAAAGTGTTGCTTTATTTTTTATTTTTATCTACAATGCTGTGACCATGGTGATTTTAAGTAATAGAAGTTTATCTCTAGAGAAAATGGTTTATTCACTTTAGGAATATTTAGTATTAAACTTTGATTATTGGTCATTAGTTTAATCTTAGCTAGAGGAAAAGTGATTTTTCCCTTAAACTAAGCCTTGCTCTCTAGCTAAAGAAGCAAATACTAGATTTGAAGGTGTGCCAATTATTTTTTTTAATTTTAACCTCAAAAAACATTGTCTCATATAATCATAGACTATAAATCCCCAAGACTTGAAATGGTATTTGAGTGTACCTTAATTCAGAACAACAAAAAAAAGGTTTAATCTTCCAAGGGGAACTGATTCTTTGTGTTTAAGACAAACATGTAAACATATGAACCATTTTGACTCTTGACTTTTAAAGACAGTGAAAATATATTGAAAAGAACACAAAAACAAACCGTGAGGCTTGGCTTCTAGCTCTGCCTCTGACACATAAAAGCAGTGTGGCTTTAGGCAAATCAAATAATTCTTCCAAGTCTTACTTCTTCATATTTAAAGCAGAGAAAATAACATTCCACTTTCCTGTCTCACATTTTTATTGCTTAGCTCAAATTAAGTAATGCATGTAATAAGATTTTAAATAGCATAAGGTGCTCTAGAAATGAGAGATATTATTCATTTGCCTTGGTTTACTCAGTAAAATAAAATAACTAACTTGTTTTTTCTCTTTCTTTTAATCTAGAATGTTAATGATAATCCATTTTTCTATTAAATTTGGTAATGAAGAGGGAATACATTGATAGCTGAGATGAAACAAAAATAGAGATTGAAAAATACATAAATATTTAAGTCTATGTGTGTGCGTGTGTGGTCCATGGTATTTAACATAGTTTCTGGCTTTGTGTTTTCTTTAATGGGATGCTCGTTTTAGTGATGGAAATCTCAGTCCACAATCATGTATTTTCTTTCATTCTGTGTGAGACTTGTGCAAGTATCTAATGCAGCCTAATACCCATTTAAGTACTCACCTATGGAAGTTGTTATGCTTGGCCCCTGGAATATAAAAACAGAGTAAAAAAAAAAACAGCCCCTTCTTAAAAGCTAATATTCTAAAGTAGAAATTGAGGAGTGAGAGAACACTGATAGTGAGGAGAAATCCTTACTGACCTTTAAAGGGTGACAGGTATTCTAAGAGACAGAGGTGAACAGTGCATCCCAGGCATAAGGGAATATCCTATGCAAAATTAGGGCTACTGGAGATACTATGATGAATTCCGGATGAAGCAGGAGAGTTGAATAGAATACAGAGTAGATGAAGGGAAATAATGCAATATAAATACCTGGCCTTTAAGTTTCTTGGTCACATAAACTCCCCAAATTTATATTTTTTTCTATTGTAATCACTTACATGATAACTATATCTTAGGTTCATTATAACTCATCACTGTGCCATAATTGTCATCTAAAACTTTGATTCTCTTTTTCTGATCCCACAGTCTTTTCATTTTATCTCTTTCTTGGGATCATTTTTCTAAAGTAATTCTCTGTTCTTACCATGACCTCCAATAATTTTATCCTATTAGTTGCCCACCCTTGCTCTGCTCTCACTTTCCTCTTCGCAGAGAAGGCTATAAGCTTGATCAGCTCTGTACTATTTTTCTTTTGTGACATTATTGCCTCCCATATATTACCATTAATTCCCTGCTAATTCATATTCCAAACAGAAACAATAAATAGTAATATAATGCTTAAAAAGACAAACAAAAAGCCCTTTTGGATTTGAAAGGTAAATGACAAGAACTGGATGGGAAAATTAGGGAAGAAATGTGGTTTCAAATACACTTTGGGAATTCACAAAATTTGCTCTAAAGTTATAGATTCATTAAAAAATGTAGCAAATGACTTGAAATAACAGTGTAGTAATTGAGAAGCAGGGGCTTGCAGCAAAAACACTGCATTTTTATTCTGGCACTTTCACCTAATTCTGGGGTTGGTTAATTATGGAAAATCCTCTGTGGGCAACAGTTTCCTCACTTGTAACAAGAATGCATTGGTCTAAATGGTCTAATGTCCCTCCCAACTCTAAACATTATAATACAATACAATTTTATACAGTATTAGAAATTAGAAATACAAAGAAAATATGATTATAGGATGAAGGCCTACCGGGAGACTAAAATATTAAAATAATTTAATATAAGCATATATGCAATGCATAAATATATAATATTTTAAAATTTTCTAAGGACTTCAATGTATAGGAATAAACTCTTTTCTAAACTTGAAACCATTATTCACTGTGATCCCAGAAGAATAGTTTAGGACAACACTATGTGATTTTAAAGGAACCGAAAGGGTTTATGGAAAGCCAAGAGTAACGTCACAAATCTTTGAAAGTGAGCTAACTAAAAGGAATGGGCTCTATAATTTGACCTGCAGGGAACTAATGACCCTTGGGAAAATCCAGATTTCAATACTGCTATTTGTGCTTGTAAACTCAAATTTAATTTGATTTGGTTGAAATTTGTCCTGATAATAAATTATAATGTGATGCCATTTAAAGTAGATTGTATTCTCCTATTAAGATAGTTATGGCAGATCAGAACAGTGAAAAATATATTTGCTTTCAATATTGAGGGAATATACTTGGAAAATACATAGACCAGAAAGTCCTGAATTCAAATCTAGGCTCAGAAATTATTACTTGTGTGAACTTAAGCAAGTAACTTCTGTTTACCTTAATCTCCTCTATAAAAGGGATAATAACAGCAACCACCTCCCAGGGTTCTTATAAGGATCCAATGATAAAATAATTGTAAAATGATTATAACCATGACTGTCACCTGGTACACACTACATAAATGTTAACTATTATTATTTCATTAAATGTAAGTATTCTATATTTTATTTAGAAGGTGATTAGTATAGTATAGATTGTCAAATTGATAGATGGTAGTTCTATATGAGAGGATTAAGACATCCATTCAGTTAAATTGACATTATTTGGCTGACAAAAAATTTTATATATTTTTAGAACTGATAATATTGTTATTTTTAGACTCAGACTTTTTTCTTGTGTTGTGAATTTTGAGAATCCATTGTATTAGAAATCCTCTTAGAAAAGTAACTTCTTAGATGTGAATTTGTTGATGAAAATGGTGAATTTTTTGAAAAAAATTAAATGTTAATTGAGCATGTTTAGATTTAAAATGTATAATGATGGCTTACTTTTTTGAGGGGAAGAAAGTAAAGACCCTTTAAAATATCCCTGACTGTGAAGTTTTTAGGACTTTCTATTCTGGCAAGGACAGAAGATCTTAGCATCTTTGCTGACATTATGATAGAGTTCTGAAGTAATAAATTTGAGAAACTAGGACAATTCCCAGTCAAAGCAGGTAGACTTAAAAGTTTGCTTATAGTAGAGAGTTTTATTTGAGATTATTTGGCTATCAAGTATAAAAAATATGGAATTGTACTCATTAATATTGTTATAGAGAAAATATAGATTAGATATTTAGTTAGCAGACAGAAGACTTAGCTGGTAAACTGGCAAGAGCTTGGCATTCCAAACTTGGAATCCTGCCACAGAGGGGACTTGAACACAGTGACTCTGGAGTTGAAAGTTGGTGGCCTTGTAAACAGCTGTCTGGGTAAGCCTGTGTGGTGTTTGGGATCTCAGTACTTTGGATTTGTTCCTTGGGCATGAATACAAGATTTTCAATCAAGAACAATGATGTTGCAGGTTGAGACAGGATTTTGGTCTGTGCTGGTGGACACACAGTCTAATCCTATCTCCTTGATTTCCCACTTGGATTATATTTTGCTGTGAAAATCATAGTTTCCTTGGAACAGAGACATCTAGAGATCAGTGAAGGACTGCTTCATGAGATACCCTTATCCCTGACAAGCCAGCCTTGCCATAGGCAATCTGCTGGTAGATTTAGTGTTCAGAATAGTCATCACCATCCCTCCATTCCCGACAGTTACCTTTAGACTTAAGTGTCAGTTTTTCCAAAACTTCCCTTCACTTCCTATCCTAGTTTGTTATTAAAACCCTTTTACAGACTTTCCTTGTTATTCTCTTTTCCAGACAAACCTGGCATCTGACAAAAGAACTCACTGAGATAACCCTAGCAGCTTTTTCTGGTGGTTTTCCCTCTCTCCTCCATTCCCATTCCTCTTCTACTCTGGAGTTGTTTGTCAATGGTTTTGTTCTTCTGTTAGTTAACCCACAGAGGTATTTATTCATTTACCATAACAATATAAAATATATATTGGCATTAAATCTTTGAGCCAGTCATGTTTGTATGTATGTTTAAAGATATACATATACATAAGAGTACATATATATATATATATACAAATACCACATAAACACATACAATTGGCTTCTAAATATTTATAGCAAGATATAAAGGCTTTGTGTGTATGTTTTAGAACTGCATTAAACATTAAAAAGAACTTTAAATCAGGCCCTATTTTTTCTTATTTTGAAATCCCTTTCTGATAAGATTAAAAGTTAGAAGTCCAGTCCTGATGATTTTTAAAAACAATTCTTCCTTCTGCCTCTTGATGGCATCATTCATATCAGGTACAAGTAGTAAGCGGTATATAAAAACTGAAATTATCTGAAGTTTCAGGTGAATTATGGGTTTTTAATTTGGTCTTCTAATACTTTGTTGTTAATAGAATTGGATACATAAGGGTTGAATTAATTTTCACCACATGAGCTAGTTGTATTAAATTAAATTGAGTCTCTTTCCTGGAAGATTTGAGCACAATAACTAAGGAATCTCTGCCAATGACTTGGAACCAGAGAAGCAAATCCTCTAGGAGGAGCCCACTTCAGAGTTTCCTTAGAAATGAAGCCTATTCCAGAATGTCTAATGGACAATGTATCCAGACACCATATTGCTGGCTGGTATATTTGAGACTCATGATGAAATATGTTGATTAAATTAATGTTGTTAATTGGTTGCCATGTTACAAGAAAAATTGATGTTATTTATAATAGGAATGATCATTATTTTATAACTATGGCCTTTGCTTTTTTGTTTCAGGTATTTCTGTCTAGTTAATTTTCTTGGTTACCTTGGCTATATATGCAAATCCCCTCTCAAATTAGTAGTGAGCCCTTTAAATGATCTGTAATTTGACTTCGTTTACCTATAGAGTTTATTTAACAAGGTTTTCCTCTTAATAGATAACAGATTATGGCTCTACCTAAGTTTTTTCCACTTTGATGACACTGAAGAAAGCATATGAATGTGTTTTTTTGTGATACTCATGACCACAATATACTTGTTTTCTGTTACGTCCTGTAGTTAATAACTAGTAACAATTATTTAAATGGATGTGGCACAAGATTAATATAGATCAGATTGTGGTGCTGCAGTATGTGTATGGTTAGCACCAAAATGGGAATATGGGGTAAAATCAGTCATTAATACAGAGTCATTCTGAAGTGATCTCATGTTTTAACCTTTGCTTGATATTGGCTACATGCAGTCAGCTTAAAGGAGAGAGTGGTCCAGTAGGAGAGGGTGAACTTGCATCCTCTTTAGGCACAACTCCTTAGTCCTAATTCTGTTTCCCTAGAAGAAGTAACTAGCAGCCAGCCTGCTGCATATAATTATCCCATCTTTTCATAAGAAACATGTACTTATAAGGATTGTATGGGATGCTCTGGGAGGATGGGCATGTCTGGCCTGAGGACTTTCTGGGTCCTTTTCAATGTTCTTCATGCATCTTTGGTGTCTACCTTTCTCAAACTCGCACCTATATGTATAAAAATACTTAGAAAGGAAATGAAATGGCACTAATCCCATCTTCTCATCAAAATGTGAATGTCTTTTTCTTACATAGGAATCGATTACTCCTATCTATAAAAGCAGATGTCAATTCAAATTAGGGCATCTCACCCATAGCTTACTGCTTTGGCATGATGAAAACCATTTTTTCTGAATTTTTTTATTAATCAAGATGAAGCCCAAACAAAAATTTCTTTTAAGAATAGTGTGATCACAAAAAATTCCAATTAAATATGTATTCACATACAATTTCTGAAAGGAATTCTCCTAATATGCTAGGAATTGTCTTTATCTCTTGACATTACAGTAAGGAACCTAATGAAGCATACATGCATACATTAGTCATCCAGCCTACCTCCTTTTCTGACTACCCACGTCTTTGATGATATTATTATGCCAATTTTGCAATTATTTATTTTTAATATCTTTCATCCCACACATGTCCTTATATTATGCCTCCTGTGGTCCTTAAAAAAAACAAATTTAATTCTTACATATGGAAAATATATTGAGAAGTATAACAAATAATTTGATTACAGGGCAGTAGAAGAGAATACCAATCATGGTGTCATGAAGATCTCATTTCATATCCTTTCTCTGGCACATCCTAGATTTGTCAACCATGGTAAGTCACTTAAACTCCATATAATTTAAGTGACTCTGTGTTTAAACTACTAAATTAAAAAAATTATAATCATGTGTCATGCTAAAGCCTTTTCTAGATGTATTTTCATTCAAAATATTTTAATAATGAAATTCAATAGGCATGCTATAATACATATAAATTGTGGGCAATTGTACCATGCTAATTTCATATCTTACGTACATTATAAATGCAACATACATGTAGATTACATGGCAACTAAATTATTCTTTTTTTCTAGTCTACTTCAATGACTAACCAGTGTGAGCATATTTTAAAACCAGCCATTATTTGAAGCTATAAAAATTCCAAGAAACTAAATTCTACAATTTTAGTCTTTCATTAATCTTGTAGTTTTCCCTTCTCTTCCATATACTAACTCTTACTGATCATGTTCTTTTTTTTTTTTTAAACCCTTGTACTTCGGTGTATTGTCTCATAGGTGGAAGATTGGTAATGGTGGGCAATGGGGGTCAAGTGACTTGCCCAGGGTCACACAGCTGGGAAGTGGCTGAGGCCGGGTTTGAACCTAGGACCTCCCGTCTCTAGGCCTGACTCTCACTCCACTGAGCTACCCAGCTGCCCCCTGATCATGATCTTTTATATCATCATGACATTGAATTCTCTAATCCCTTCACTTTCTTCTAGTATATCATTTGAATTCAGGATTTTTGTTTTGGTTCATTTTTTATTTCCTATCAAATTTAGAAATCATATCAAACCACTTAAAATTATATTTGGAAACAGGGAGTAGTGTTGAGGGCACCATCTTACTGTGATTTATTCACACACATCTTCAATTCCTTCCCAAATAATTTTCAAATTAAAGTAATGGTTATGCCTGAAGTTCAACATTGTTCTTTTACCCTCGTTTATTCATTCATTCATTTATTTATTTGTTCATTCATTCATTTATTCATTTATTTGGATTAAATAATTTAATTTAAATTTTAAAATTAAAAAAATTAAATGAAAATATAATTAATTATATAAAATGTATTTAAACAATTATTTTATTATTATATTTACATTAAATTTAAAATAATATAACATGAACTATAAACATAAATAATAAGTAATAAGTAATAAAAATATAATAAACCTAAGTGATATATACATATTTAATTATAAGAATATTCCTAAAGACATGAAAAATTAATGAACATTTCATCCATTTGAAATTCAGG
This sequence comes from Gracilinanus agilis, assembly GCF_016433145.1. Classification (NCBI taxonomy): domain Eukaryota; kingdom Metazoa; phylum Chordata; class Mammalia; order Didelphimorphia; family Didelphidae; genus Gracilinanus; species Gracilinanus agilis. The sequence continues at coordinate 461,465,745 of NC_058130.1, read as the reverse complement.
TTAAAAACAGTTTAACTTTTATTGTTCCTCTGCAATCGTTTTAGTCACACTGATTGCCTATAAAATGATACCCTGTTATAATTAATTTCTTTTTTCCTTGATCCTAGAGTGTCTTTCATTTCAAAGTAGATAACGACCATCTTAACTCAGAAAATGAAGGCCATTTGAGGTAATCTCCCTAAAGCCCTATTCTCAAACATTCAAAATTCTCATTGCCCTTGTTCATTTTTTTTTCTTTTCCTAATTTCTCAGAATAAGAAATAGTCTTACTTCTTGCTGAGACTAACTTTTCTAGAAGATACTTGAAACACCAGTGATTATTCCTTTTTTTTTGTCTTTTCAAACCTGCTCATTGAATTGGGAAGGCTACTGTTCTTCTGTACTCACTATAAACAAGATTTGGTCACTCACATCTTAAAGTTAAATAAACAAAATGCTCAGAAACATTAATTTAAAACAACATTTGAGCTATCTACCATGTCACCTCACTCTGCTCTTTAAGTACTAGAAATATTTTTAAGCATATAAAATTTGTGAAGCCTTATGCCAGGTACCAAAAAAAAAAAAAAAAAAAAAAAAAAAAAAAAGAGAAAGACAGAACTGAAATTGTCTGCCCTCAAAGGACTGCTACATGACTAGCTTTTATTTTGTAGCAACCTAATATTCATAGTTTTCTTACAATGATACCTCTAACATAAGTAATATAAATAATTTAATTTTCATTTTACAAATAAAGGAGCTGAACCTCAGAAAATTTCAGAAGGATAATCATGGTCATGCAGCCAAGAAGTTTGATCTCAAATCTAGGATTTCTAACTCTTGCTTCCAGAACTTTTTCTACTAGATGGCACTCTCTAAGAATATTACATTAAAATGATCTTCTCAGACGTTATGTATGACCTATTAAGTCAAAGAGCCAATAGTCATTTCTCAGTCCTCATTTACATTTGCCATTTTATAGTATATGGCAGTGTTGGTCTTAACACTTTCTAATCCATTTTGACTTTCCAAGCACAACTCCCAAAGAGGAGATCCAGAGTTTAAGGAGCTTTTTGATGATTAAAGTTCTACTGTCAGATTTAGCATACGAATCATGGTTTTATAACTGCTGTTTTTTATCTTTTATATTATATCAGAATATCCTGACCTTTTTATTGGACTTAAGATTTAAAAATACAATGTATTTGTAGACAGCTCCAGTTACAGGTTTGACCATCACCTTAAGCTCATCTTCCAAACATAAGTTACTATCTTCCTTCAAAACCAGTTTCTCTATTTCTATTAATTGGCAATTTAATTTCTATTAATGGCAAGTCATAGTCCTAGTGTTATCCATATTTGAAATCTCCCTCCCCATTCCCCTAGCCTCTCTACTGCAGTAATGGGATGATAAGGAAGACTAGCACCTCTGGAATGAGGGCTTCCTGATCTCTGCTCAGTACTGCTCATTAAATTTGTCATTCACCTGTCCCCTAACTTTTACCTGTGACTCCAAGACATTGTAGTTAAACAATAACCACACCTTAGAAAAAACTGCTGTGTCAGATGAGCTAAATCAACAGATCTCAAAGTGTTGATGAGATAGAACTATGTCTACACCAAGCTTGTAAAGATTTCCTCTGTCAGAATAGGTAGATAAGAATAATTTGTTCCAAAAGCCATGAAGGAAGCTGAAGCAGGCACTATGGAAAGAGCTTAGAATTTGGCCAGACATCAAAGAAGTCAAGGACATCCACTGCATCCTGGGCTAATTTCCATTTATTCTGGCTTTTATCTTCCCACTGCTTTTCAGTAGTTTTGGAAGAGGGAGTGAGGCTTCCAACTATGTATAACTATACCTCACTTAAATAAAACTCACCTGCAAGTTAAAATATTATCCCATGATGTCATTGAACCTCTTAGAAAACAAAAGAGTAGCAACCCCACCAAGACAGAAACAGCATTCCTCTATAGTAGCATTGACTCACAGTCTCTATCTTTTATTCCTTAAGCATTCTTTACATATATAGAACTGTATTACCCACTCTGTTGTGAATATTCTCTGTAGTTTTTCAACTCCTGCTTTTTTCACACTTTGTTCCCTATGCAAACAATATCCTCCATATCTCTGATACTGTTGAAATAATAATGGTTCACACCATTGTGCATACTCTTTGACCCGGCAATGCTGCTATTAAATCTGTATCCCAAAGTGATCAAAGATAGAGGCAAAATACCTACTTGTACAAAATATTCATTGTAATTATTTTTCTTGTCTGATTGGAGACTGAAGGGATCTTCATCAATTAGGGAATGGCTAAACAAATTGTGGTATGTGATTGTAATAAAATATTATTGTGTCATAAGGAATGACAAACCAAGGTAATCACAAAACCAAAACGAAGCAAAGCAAAACAAACAAATCTGGAAAGTCTTCTATGAAGTGATACAAAGTGATATGAGTGAAACCAAGAGATCATGGTACAAAGAATGAGCAATAAAATGTGATGATAAACTGTTAATGATTCAACTATTATGAACATTGCAAGAATCCAGGATAACTCTGATGGACACATGATGGAAAAGGCTATCCACCACCATAGAAGGAACATGGAATCTAAATGCAGACTGAAGCATACCATTCTTCACTTAATTTCCTCCATGAATTTTTCTCTAAGGAAAACCAAATGTGTCTTCTTTCACAACATAAAAATATATATATAGGAATATATATTGTATGATAACACATGTACAGCCTTCATCATATTACCTCCCAGCTTGGTGATGGGGGAGATATTGGAGAAAGGGATAGAACATGAATTGCAAAATATCAGAAAATGGTGATTAAAACTTAAATCAGCATGTAATCTGTAAAATAATAATAGGTCGTAATTATATTGAAATGTACCAAAAGAAAAAATAATATTCCCTTCACCATCACACTCCATCCCCTCAAAAAACAAACTACAATATGATTATGGTTTTTAGAGCTGAAAAGAGGCTAGATGTTATCTAATACAGCCTCTTATTTTAAAAGTGAAAAAAATGAGGTCATGAGACAACTCTTAGATGAAGTCTCTCCTGAGGACCAGCCCAATATGACTGACTTACTATTGTCAAATGAATAATTTAAATTATATATTTTGTGAGCATCTGAGTCTCAGGGCACCCAAAATGAAATTCATTATTCTTCTTGATCAAAATTTACTTCCTCTTCTAGAATCAAATGTCTCCTTGTTTGTAATCAGAAACCAAATACTGTCAATACTTTTGTTTGCAATGCTAACTTCTCTTTGCTCACATTGTCACCTTTGTTCAGCTCTAATAGCTATTTACTATAAGTTTCAATGTAAAATCCTTTATTTTGACACTTTAAACATATCCCACCCTGGCCCCAAACTTCTTTTCTAGCCATATGAATTGTTCTCCTTTATGTATTTGTTGATTGTTACACTCTATTCTTCTTGCAATTTCTCAAACATATTGTTCTACATTTCCCATCTTTGTGTCCTTGCACAGGAAGGATGTTGTCTTACATGCCTAGAATGTATTCCCTTATTACCTCTGAATATCAGAATCCTTTTTTTCCTCCATCAAAACTCATTTAAATTCCTGAATTTTTTTTAAAGACCTTTCTTAATTCTGCTGCTGGCTGGTACTTTTCCGTCAAGGTGTTTACCTGGTTTTTATTTAGCATATTTTTATTTACATGTGCTTTTTGCTAACTTAGGATATAAGGGCTTTACTAGTAAGAACTGTTTTACTTTTTTTCCCCATCACCCCATGTACATAGCATATTCCATAGAACCTAGTATTAATTTAGTAAATTCTTGATAATTTTTTGTTGGCTACACAAAATTTTACAAATGATAACTATAAAGGCCTTAGTTTAATTCTATGTACTCTGATTACAAATATTTCGCACTAGGCAATATTAACATTATTTTTTTCATTTTACAGATGAAAAGGCTGTGGATCATACAAGTGAAATATTTTTGTCTATGGTTACATTATTTAAATAAATGCTGGGACTGGCATCTAGATCTAGGTTTTTGTATCTCAAAAGCCAATGTTTTCCCCATTAAATCATGATGCTTCTCAACAACTACAGATGACTTGAATATAATACTAACTCTCAGAATGATTCCTTTCCCCACCCCAAGTCATTTTAAATTCAATTTGCTTCTGTCTGAGTCAAGTAAGAAAGGATTTATAAGATAAATCCCGAACAGATTATGATAATAACTTTAATGCTTCCAAATACATATTAAACTAGTACTAATAAATAAATAATGCATCTCTCTGAAGGGTTCATAGAATTTTGGAGCTATAAACGACTTTAGAAACAATTTAGTACAATCCTTTATTCTAGAGCAGAAGCAAATGAGTCCCTGTGAGGCGTGGTGCCAAAGGTGACAATTATATAGTGAGTGAGTTGGGACTAGATCTCAGGCCTTCTGCCCTGTAGTTTAGGTCTCCTTATAATACCAGGAGCTAAAAGCTTTCCCTTATTGCTAACCAATTGTTACTGTGTTTGGGATATGACTGTATTTCACGGAAGAAAAAGTTAAGGTAATAAAATTTATTTTATACTGTATTTCACATTCCAGGTATTTAACATCAGCATATTTAGGCATGTACAAAGGTATTAGGGAAAAAGTAAGGAAATAAATATATATATTAAGTGCATACCTTGAGTCCAACAGTTTATTAAGCATTCTACAAACATCTCACTTGATAACCACTATAAACTTGAGTAGGGATAAGGAGGTACTATTATTATTCCCACTTTATGTTTGAGGAAACTGAAGTAGGCAGAGATTATGTGACTTACCCATGGTCATACAGTTGGTAAGTATCTGCATCCAAATTTGATCTTAACAATTACCTGTCAGATCTTCCTCACTTTGGAATTGATACACTATGCTATCTATCTACCTCTAAGGAAAATAAATACAGAGAAAGTAAGACAATTTTTATTATTTTTTTTGTTTTATTTTTCTGAGCTGGTGGCCAAAATTATTCCTTGATCATTACTTCCTCCTGAAGGAAGTCATCTCCTTACCTCTTGTAGTACTTTGTTTTCAAATAATGTAAAAGTACAAAGAGAAGCCACATCTTACTACCATTTTGAGAATTAACTCCACAGTTTTGCATCAACACAATTACACCTAACATTATCCCATAGCAACAACACAGTACTACCTTTCTTTTGCTGTATGATTTCCCAACCTCCATCTTTCAGGCCTGGATATTCTGCTAAAGGGGATGAAATCTAAAATAACCACTACTCAGAAGAGCTGCTAGTGTCCCACTAAGAAAATCCTTCACAATACACAAAACCTCTTCAAGCCTGCATATACCTTTTAGGGAGTGGACTATGTTCCGGGAGATAGAAGACAGAATGATCATGCCCCAACTTCTCCTTTACTTTTTGCTTGGGACTAAATGAAATAGCCAAAGTTTTTAGTCAAAAGATAAACACAGTATTAATATACTGTGTTTGGGTCACAGATAACAATGAGTTCTCTTTTACCCTCAAAGCCATCCATCTTCTAGCATCCATTGAGAAGATTACTATTCTTCTAATCAACTATGATTTCATAAACTCACAGATATCTTTTATTCCCCACTGTCCCAGCCTCCATATTGACCTATCCAATGATTACCAAAACTTTTTCTCATCATTTCTAGATTAGAACACTACAATAGTTTCAAATTTGGTATCCCTGATTGCACTCTTTTCCGACTCCAATTAATCTTTCATAGAGCTGCCAAAAGGATAATCCTATCAAATACTATAAATGCAAGTATCTCTCTATTATGTTTAGGATCAAATAGTTCATGTCTAGTTTATTATTTTGAAATTTCCATTTAAAATCTGTTGTATAATTTATACAAATATTAATATAGTGGTATATGTATATGAGTTATAAGTAAGAAATTACATATGTAGTTATGGAAATATAGCATATGTATTTAAAAAGTGCTAATGATAATGAATTGGGTCAAAAAAGATAGAAGACCAGCAGCATAGGAGGTATAATTTTGCATTTGAAACTAGAAAAATTTAAGAATTTAAATTTAGATTTACCTTGGATACTTACTAGTTGTTTTATTCTGAGCAAGTCACTAATTCACTAACAGCCTTAATTTTTTTGACTTTCAAATGGAGATAATAACACTTATCTCAAAGGGTGGTTATGAAAATCAAATAATGATATATGTAAGTTATGATGGTAAATGTAAGTTAATGCCTTATAAACCTTAAAATGCTATGGGCATCTGTTGTTTGGTACAAACTATCATTACATTTTTTAATTGGTTAAAGAAATAACATGAAGTAGATGATTCAGCAATTTTTGAAGGAGTGAGATGTTTGTCATATATACAAAGTAAAGAAATTTGGAGAGATGGGAATTAATCAGGCTGTAAATATAATTATCCAGTTCAATTGGTAATTACTTTAACTTATTTTTAACATTTATGAAATGCCTCTGTTTTCTAAGAAATAGATTTTCCAATGATTTAAGATTATAGGATATAATCTTACAGTAGGAACTAAGTAAGAATTTTCGTTAGTGCAATGGTCTTTGTTGCAATGATGAGAACTCCAGAATGGAGATAGTAGTTCATGGTTTTACTACTAATTCTGGCTCCAAATAGCTTTGATTCCTTTTGCTATTCTTTTGACCATGCAGTATCTCAATTTCCCTCTTAGAGAGGTTTGAGATAGGTGATCTCTCAATTCCATTAAAGTTCTAAGATATACATGTGAGTCTTTAACACTAGCCTGTACCCTTTTATTGGCACCTCAAGAACCAAAGGTTAAGTTTAAAGTCACCCTTTGATTGAATTAAGTTGTAATTCCCCACTCTCTGATTGAATTAAAAAATAAACAAAGTCACTTACTAATCTGTCAACAAACTACTGAGGATAGTGGGGAAAAAAAAAGATAGTATGAGCATCTTTGGTCTGCTGCCATCTTTAAGGCCGTATTAGAGTATTCCTGCCATCTGGAAGACATTTGTCTTTTCATCTTAGTGCATTCCTGGCATCTATAAGACCCAACTCTTGGCCAGAGTGAGGTCAGAGCCCTCCAATCAAGAAGAGGAGCATTTATTTAAGTAACAAGAGGAAAGGTCTTTTTTCAACTGAGAATTGGGAGTGAAAAGGTATGTGTGGGCAGGGCTTCTGGACTTTTAGAAGTATTTGTAAGGGAACTGCCTTCCATGAAAGGCTAGAGGACTTTTCTCTCTCTGACCAATGTTAAAATTAATAAATTATTATAAATTAAGACATAGTAATCTCAAAGAATTTTAATCTTAACATAGATAAACATAAATCCAACATGACAAATATTTTCAATCTTTTTTATTTCTGCCTCCAAATATAAAATTATTAAAAAATTGCAAGTTCAAGCAACATAAAGGAAGTATAATCATTGTAGTTTTATTTGATAACTTAAATATCTACAATTATTATTTTTTTCTCTCTTTGCTACAAGCAAGAAGTTTATGAGTTTATATTACAATATAGAGCTATGCAACAATTTCACTATGTGTATTTGATTTGATGGTACCATCAGAAAGTTCCCTGAAAGAGAATGTTTCTATATAGTATTAGGCTTTTCCCCCTAAGTGGGCAATCATGAACCATGATGATAGTTTCTCTTTTTCACTTTGAGGTGATTTTTATATCTGATGAGATTATTCTAAAATGTTTGTCTATAGTCTGACATTATGATGGATGGTTGGTACAAATCAGATCATCTCCTATCAAATTTACTTGCCCATATAATACCTGAACCTAAATTTATCCAGGAAGGTATATAAGTGTCATTTGTTTTCTGAACTTCAGTGTTGAAATAAAAATTAGACTAGGCATTGACCTACAGGGGAGAGAGAGAGAAACAGACAGAGGATAATATGAGGAGAGATTATTTCTTTATCAATGTACAGTTCTGTATATTAATTACAAATAATTTTATTTTTAAATAAAATTCATGAAAATATTACTATATTTTTATTTAAAAATTAAAGCATTTCATATGTTTTTATTAACCATATCATGCCAAAATTCCTGAAGGAAGTTTATCACTCAGAGATCTACTTTATATAGTCATGTCATTTCATTAAAATTCTTTGTTGCTTTAACTAGGCAAATACTATAGTCAGTATGGGAAATTTAAGAACAAGCTATTTAATGTAATTTTATTGTATATTTAGAATTCTTGAGCAAATATACATGCCCACATACTCTAAGACAGAAAGGGTATTTCTACCACATAAAGTAAATTGATAAATTCAGAAAATCAAAACATTCTTCTCTAATTTTCTTTAAAATTAACCCATTATGATGATCCCAACAATTGCTAACAATCCTCTCAGTGTTATCATAGCCATCTAATCTTTTTATCTTAGCACCAGAGAATAAAGTGAATGTAGAAAGAATCTATTAGTGACCTACTAAAAACAGACAAACAAAAATCCCCACCAAAATGAAAACAACAAGAAATGCCATGGTTAAAATCCAGAGTTTCCAACGGAAGTTAAAAATACTGTCAGCAGCCAGAGGGAAATAATACAAGAACCAAAGTGCCAGAGTCAGGATTATCCACAATATAACAACCACCATTATAAAAGAAAAGAGAACTTGGATTACAATATTAAAATAAAAATGGGTAAAGGGAAATATGGGTTTATAGCTAAAAATAACTTACTTAGCAAAATGCATATCTTGCTATGGGGAAAAATGAAATTTCAATAAAAAGAAAGCTTCAAGGTATGTCTGATCTTAAAATATATATATACATATTTTATACAAAATATGTATATCATATATATATATACATATAAATATATAAACATTTCTGCACAGAAATTTTGAAGTTTAACCACAGGAGAAACATAAATGAAATGTAAATGAACAATGATGAAGAACTAAGCAAAGAAAATTGTTTACATTTTAATATTGGGAAATAATAAATGTCTTCTTTGAAGTCTATCATCAAGAATCACAGACAATTTTCAATTAGACAAGGCACGGAAGTGGTTCTATTCTCTTTACATGATTTCAAAAATAGAATGAAAAGGAAGGGAAAGAAAAAAAAACTAGAGAAGAAGGGAGAAAGATAAAGGGAAAATGATTTCACCTAATCAGGGCACAAGGAGAAGTGGGTGGGAGTGTTTAGTTGACACATGAACTCACTTATGAACTTGCCAAAAGAAAGAAGAATACATAAACAGAGAGTTAAATACAGAAATACATTTTGTTTAATAGGGATGTGAGAAAAATTGGAGAAAGAGCCAGAGGGAATTTGAAGGAAAGGAGATTAATGGAGGAACCGGTCTTAAACAAACAAAAAAAACAAAACAAAACAAAACAAAAAAAACTCTAAGTATGTACAAAAATATTTATACTTCTTTTTGAAGTAGCAAAGGATGGGAATCTGAGGGCATACCCATAAATTGAGAAATGGATGAGCAAATTATGGGATTATAAATAAGGACCAACTATGATTTCAGAGGACTAATAATAAAAAAACTGTTATTCACTGCCTAATAGATAGATGATGGACTCAGAAGGGAAAAAGGAATAATTATTTTTGGGTATATATTTTCAAGATTAAAAAAATAACAGATTTTATTTTTTCTGGATTCTATCTTTACTTCTCAGTCTATTAGTTTATACGATTATATACTCTTCAATAATTTAAAGTTTCCTCTTTACATCTTTTGATCTTTTACTTTTATGTTTTTCTATTCATTAGCTTCTCCCTCTCCTTCTATTGAATGAATCATAGAGACTAGTTCTCTTCTACTTAGGAGACCCTGGGATTGACTATATCTGGGTCCTTGACATCAGTAAATGCTCAGGGAAAAGGATTGGTCCTAATTATATTTTGTCCTCTTTTCCTCAGACCCACGACTCATTTTCATCTTACCTATATAACATTGAGCACTGAACATCTGACCTGTTTGGAATGTTTTGTTATTACTTCAGTCTAATTACTGCTTCCTTTAAAAACATCTTCGTAGAAAGGCAGAATCAGTGCTTTTTGTTTCTTTTGAAATTGGAGAGTGAATTCAGTCAAAATATGATGTGGAATTTTTGCATTAATATACTAATTTCTCATAAACATTAAAATTAGACTAAATATATTTTTGTTTCCTTTATATTTTGATATTGGGACTTTGTTCAATCTGTCTCAAATTTTAAAAATGTAAGTGAGTCCTTGTGAATTGACTTATCAGACTTTTTTTGATATGTACTTCCAATTATAAAATGATTATCTAAGTACATGAAATAATACAATGATAAAAATGCTTTTCCATTGAGGATTTATTTAAAACACTGATTCTCTCACATTGCTTTTTGCCATGACAGTATTCAGTTGAGACAATGATCTTCATCTTGCTAAAATATAAGAAACATAAATATAAGATGGACAAAATATTCCCTCGATCCATGACACACATAGAAAAATCACATTATTTTGATTAGAGTGATATAATTTTCCTCTGCTGACTGATGCCATCTTCTTTTCCTCATTTCACATGACAATATGAGGACTAAGATGTCAAATTCTTGAGGATAGTCCATCCCTACCAGATTCTGTCAGAGATCTTTGCTGCCAGCTATGCCTCTGGAAATGTCACATTAGTGGTGACAGACTTTCTGGGCTGACTATTCAGGTGACATTCTCTTTTTACCATATTTATTGAAAATGAGTATGAGAAACTTTCATATATATCTTAGATGAAGCCAAATATGGAGAAATCAGGCATTCTGAAAAGTGCCTTGGTTTTCTGAGGTTTATGTATCTGCTTTTCTAATTATTCTTACTCAGAATGGTATCATTTCAAATTAATCTATGATTCTGACTACAGTCTATATGAAAGGAATAACAACAAAAACAAGTGTTTATATTATACTTTAATGTTTGCAAAGGGTTCTATAATGATATCATTTAATGTAAGATGGAAGAAATAAAGAAAGGAAGGAAGAAAAGGAAAGAAAGAAAAAAGTGAGATAGAAAGGAAGAGAAATATACATGTTACAGTTTAGATTGTAATCTTTTAGACTTAGAAAAGAAATATTGTTTGAATCTCAATTCAAGTTTATCAAATTTAAAATGCTTCTGATAATTTCAATATTAACAAACAGGAGGAATCACTCAAGTTCAAAAACATATATTTTCTATATGAAAATTTTTCCTTCATTTCCAAATGAACAATTCAGAAGGGTAACAAAAATCTATTTCTTAATTTATTACTTCAAAGATCTATGTCTTATCAATGTGATATGAAAGCTAATGAAAGTTACTTTGATATTAGGCTACATAGAGTAGAAATGTTCAGAACTAGGAAGATGAGAATTCTTTTTTAACTAGCCTCATTTAGCAACATCTGGATCAAAATGTGCATTTCTGGTGACAAATTTTTGCAGATAACTTTGAGGGCATTCAGAGGAAAGTGATGAGGGTGGTAAAGGCCTTGGAAATCATACTATATAGCTCAGTTAAAGAATCTAGGGATATTTTTTCCCAGAGAAGAGTGGATTTAATTGGAAAATGAGATATCTTCAAATAATTAAAGGATTATTATGCTAAGATTAGAGGACTAGTATTGTGTTTGAGTATCTTGTTATGATTAGCCCAAAGAATCAGAGGCAGGAGCAAGATATAGAAGAAGCAACATTAGGCTTTCTCAAAGGAAAGATTGCATAACTATTAGAGTGATTTCCCATGGGAAAATGCTGCCTCAAGAGGCTATTTGGTTTCTAATACTTAGAAGCTATTGAACCAAGTGGAGTTGAAGACTCAGTAGTGTGTTTTGAAGAGGATTCTCATTTTGGTATGGTACATATTGGATCATCTTTGAGGTCTGTATTGTGATATTCTGTTCCTGCTGATGATTATACCTCCCCAACCCTCATTGCTCACCTCTCCCAATACATACACTTTAATAAATGGTTTTTGCTTCTTGCTATGGCCAAAATCAATCACCTATCACTATCAGTCAAACCTCTGGTGAGTATCTCTCTGAACTTTCCTAGGCTCTGTGGATATTCTTTCAATAATAGTGGGAAGGAGGGAGAAAACATGGATAACCAAATGTCAGTAAAAGATTATTAAAATTTTATCAACATATAAAACTTAAAAGTAAAAAGAAAAAGAAAAAAGAATATTTACTAGGAGACATAGCAAGAAATGTTCTTTTTCTACATATGAATATTTTTCCCACATCATTTGGAGGCACGCATCCACTATATTCTCTTGAATCATGGGAAGGTTAGACTCAGGATTAACCCACCTTCTGTATAACATTTGGTACACTGAGTCCACTTTGAAATGCAACATAAACTACACGTCTATTTTTACCACTATTGTTTTCCTTCTCATAATCTGGTTTTTGGCAGTTAGATAGAACAAATGATAGAATGAGTACCTGATGTCAAAAAAGATATGAGTTCACATCTGACATCAGTCACTTAACTAGCTATGTGACTCAAGAAGTCACCTAATCACTTCTTTCTTCAGTTTCCTCAAGTGCAAAATGGAGAAAATAGCAGTGTCTGCCTCACAGGATTATCTTGAGGATCAAATGTTATAATTTAAATGTTTATCATAGTGTCTAGTGCATAGGTAATAAATAAATGTTTACTTTCTCCCTCAGTTTGGGAAAATGATGATGGACTCCCAGGTTCTGGTGGTTCACTATTCTGACAATTTAAATGAAACATTTCCCATATAAAAATGGAAAATGTGAGAGACCATCTTTTAAGTTACCATCTAACCCTAGTCCTATCCAGGAAGCTGATTTGATGATCTGTAGTATTCCTTATCTTCCTGAGACTTCACTTAACTAATGAAGAATAGTTTTCCATAAATTTCATTTGGATTATGTAAATTTTGTATCTGGTTCTCATTTTCCCTCCCTAAAAAAGCTAATTTACCATAAAATCAACATTTTGAGAGATATTTGATACAAAATGTAGGAATAAAACTGGTCAGTAAAATTTAATAAATTCTTACTTTAAGAAAAAAATCTTCTGCACTCAGAAAGTAACATTAATTTGCTAAGAGTAAAATTGCTTTTTAAAAATCATAATTTGAGGTAGTAGAAGAGTTTAGACTTGGAAACTATCCACATGGAAAACTAGGTTAAAGGCGTCCCTTAATAACTTGGATTGACACTCAAAAACTACCAGGTTGAAATCTGTAGATCCAATAAAAGGAACTTTAGAAGTTACTTTAAAAGGCTTCACAAATCTAAAATCTGTCAAAGACTATAAAGGAAGCTAGTCTTATTGTGACAATAAGATCATGTAAAATCTTCACTCTTATGCAATGCAATTTAGGAGGATATAGCAAGATGATTTTCATTTTCTAAGTATGAATAATATCTCTTTCCCCCAAAATTTGAGGACACACCTCCAATATACACTCTAACCTTTATATACTCTCTCTATATATGCTCTAAACTCTATATACTCTATAAACATTACATTCTAAGTTATATTTTGCCCATTTACCTATGCTTTTCTAATTGCTTAATTTTCCATTGTTTTCCATTACCATAAAAAGATGTTTAAAAATATTTATTTATTTATTTATTTATTTATTTGCATTTTGCCCTTTTACTTTCACTATATGAAAACCACTATTTAAGTCCAAGGTAAAAATTTTAATTAGTTGCAATCCAATTTTGTCACTTTCACTAAGACATAGAGAAATCAGTTTAAGATGATATTTTCACTATTTCTTTAAAACAGATCACTTAAAAGTTCTTTCTTGATACCTGTTTTTCAGTTCATGGAGTTTTAGTATGTGTTTTTTTAAAAAAGCAAGAAATATGATTTGATGGTCATTCTCCATTCAGCAAAACTTATGAAAATATTAGTATAAACATATTTTGAAAATATATATCCACTCTTACTAGGGGGATAGAAAAATTTTAAGACAGACTTTTCAAAGTTTTTCATGTCAAATCAAAATATATATTTAATAATGATTTACTTTAGTGTGCATAATGGTATAAAATATATCACAACATATATTGAAATTATTATTAAAGAGCAAATAAAACAAGAGTACATAAGGTATCCAATTCTAAAAAGGCTTCCTAACAAAATAACATAAAAGTTTAAAAAAAGTCAGCCAATATGAATTTTGCTAATATTCTTCTCCAAAGAATTTTAAAAAGAATTCCTCAAATCAAATTTTGGAGTTGCAGAGCCAAAAAAGGGCAGAGTGGGATATTTTTCCAACTTAAGACAACTTAGAAGTTCAGCAAGAGAAGTCTCTGACATGGTGATGGGGGCCAGTAGAGAGCACAGAGAGTTGTACAACTGGTCAAAGAAGGACCCTTTGCTAGCACTGGCTACAGCTGATGCTGATTGGCAGCTATTGCCCAAAATCTATTCTGTGAAACAGTTTCAGGGTGAGAGGACTAACCATTATTGATCAAAAGGAAATAAGCACTCAATATCAGAGAGGAAAAATTGGGGGGGGATGAGAATTATGTAAGAAAATTATAAAAAAATATTAACTGTTTAGAAAAAGAGGGACAAAAATACTGAAATATAGATTTTTAAAGAATTTCTTTTGAAGAGACCAGAGATAATGAGAAAATTTTACTTTCTAGCATGTCTGAAGAAAACAAAAAGGTAAACATGAAAGAGCAACCATAAGGGACACAATAAAATTTAACCATTTTCATTCTTATATGAGTAGATGATGTACATAACTCCCAAGAACTTTGCCATTATTAAGGTTATTAGATCCTTTAGAAGAAGCCTAGTTAGACAGAGGGCATGAAAATGAATCAAATTGTGCTCCTATGATCTCCAAAAAGAAAAAAAAAATGTATTAAGAAATAAGGATTCTATGTGAGAAGGAGGAATTGAGAGATAGAATGAAGAAAATTTTTTCACCAGAGGCAGGCAAGAAAAATCTTTTTTAGTGAAGTGGAAATGTAATGGTGGTGGAAATTCTTGAAAATCACTCTCATCAGAATTGGTTCAAAGAGAGAGGAATATAGACACATAACCATCTGGGTAGAGATACCTATTTTGGCCAATATGGAAATAGGAGGGGAAAGAGATGAGAATTACAGGAAGGAGGGATAAAAGGCAGGGAAGATTAAGAGAGGCAGTGGTCACAAGCAAAACAGACCTTTGAAGAGGAACAGGATAAAGACAGAGAAAGAATGACAAACAGTAGGAAAAAGGATAGAGGAAAATACATTTAATAATCATAACTGTAAATATGAATTGGATGAGCTCACCCTTAAAACAGAAATGGATATCAGAATAGTTTAGAAATCAAATCCAATAATGTATTGTTTATAGGACACATACAACATTAAAATAGAAGGGCTCAAGCAGTCTCCATTATGCTTCAGCTAAAGTTAAAAAAAATAAAGGCAGGTGCAGCAAAAATGATCTCAAACAAAGTAAAAATCAACAACAAAAAGTAGACTTAATTAAAAGACATAATTTCGGAACTACCTTTTGCTTCAAGGTTCCATGGGGGAAAAATTATAAAATATTTATAATAAATTTCTCTGATATAGATTCATTTTTCAATATGTAGGAAACTAATTCATATTTAAAAATAAAATGACCTCCCCAACTGATAAAATGATAGAAACTGAAAGTATACTTAAATAGAGAACAAAGCTATCTATAATCATATAAAAATGCTCTAAATTACTGTAGATTATAAAAAAGGTAAACTAAAGCAACTCTGATGAACCACCTCACACCTCTGAGAAATAAATGCGAGAGGGGATGAGGGAATATAGGTATATTAATAAGCTATGAATGGAGTTATCAATTGGTCCAATCATTCCAGAGAATAATTCAGAACTGAACCCACAGGACTTTTGAAATTGCATACTCTCTGAACACAGCAATACTATTAAGAGGGCTATAGCTCTAAGATAGCAAAGGAAAAGGAAAATGATCTCAATGTAAAAAACAAGGGAAAGTAACTCTTTTGAGGTGGCAAAAAATAAGAAATTGAGGATATAATCATCAATAAGGAATTGCTGAATGAGTTTTGGCATATGATTGTGACTAAGCAATTTTGTACTCTAAGAAATAATGAGGATGGTACTTTGAGACAAAAATATCAAGATCTATATGAACTGATGCAAATCAAAATGAAAAGAACTAGAAGATCATTGTGTACTTTAACACCAATGTTGTAATAATAATCAACTGTGAAAGAATTTCAAGGGGTTAATGCTGAAAAAAAATGCTATCAATTGTCAAAGAGAATACAGATGAACTCTGAGAGGAAATCAAACTATAGTACTCTCTCTTTATCTCTCTCTGTCTGTCTGTCTGTCTGTCTGTCTGTCTCTCTCTCTTTTCTTGCCTGATTTCACATATCACATTGTGCTTTAATATGTGTGTGAGATGTAGGAGGGAGTGAGGAAATATGGAATTTTTTTAAATAATGATTTTAATATTAAAATTTTGTGAGGAAATATTGGTAGTAGTTTATACTAGATAGTATCATACAGACACACAGATATTGTTGTATTTCAACATAAAGAAAATAAATGATTTCCTCAGAGAGAGAACAGTGAGCTAGTAGAATTCTTTGATGACTTGATCAGTTTCTTTTTTGTGATGGGTTATTTACGTATTCTATTTCCTCTTTATTTAATCAGCAGTAGTTTATATTTCTGGAAGTATTCATCTATTTCACTCATTTTATCTTATTTATTTCCATATAGTGGGCAAAATAATTTTCAATTATTGCTTTGATTTTTTTCACAATTGGCTGTGATTTTACCTTTTTCACTTTTGGTACTAGTAATTTGGTCCTTTAATGAGGTTGCCGTTTCTGTAGCAAGTGAGACTTTTAAACCAACAAAACCAACAATCGCCTAGTCTGGAAGATTGCTCTCCAACAGAGTCCATGATGTGCAGATGTGGCCTCGGACCATCAACTCCTGGTGGCAACTTTTAGAACTAAGTTGAAATCATTCAACGACCTTTCAGGCAGATTACACCACAAGTTCGAAGATCTGCCGAAAACAAAACAAAGGCCATCGGAATGACATGGGCCCAGCTGGGGGAAGTTGCCCAGAACAGAGTCCGTTGGCATGAGATGGTTGCGGCCCTATGCTCTTCTAGGAGCCAACAGGAATAACGAACGAATTTGGTCCTTTATTTTGTTTAATCAATATAAACAATGCTTTTGCTATTTTATTTGTTTTTTATAAAAACAAACTCTTTTATTAGTTCAATGATTTTCTTACTTTCAATTTTATTAATTTCTCTTTTGATTTTCATGATTTCCAATTTAGTGTTTAATATAGATTTTTAATTTGTCCTTTTTCTAGTTGTTATCTGTTTGTTTGAGTTGCATGTTCAATTCATTGATCTGTTCTTTCTGAATTTTATTTATATGAGCATTTAGAATTATGAATTTCCTCCTCCATACCACTTTGGAAGGATCACATGAAATTTGGTATCTTCTTTCCTCATTGTCATTTTCTTTAATGAAGTTATTGATTGTTCCTACAATTTGTTCTCTGACAAATACATTCTTTAGGATAATATTATTTACTTTCCAATTAATTTTTAGTCCCTCTTTCTTTTGTCCTTTGTAGAGTATAATTTTTTACATTATTAATGTTTCTTCTTTTCTGTATTTGGTTGTCAGATTTTTTTCCATATTAAAAGGTAAATTTTTGAGAAGGTGCCATTCAATTGTATACATAAATCCTTCTGAAGTTTGCTCTTGTAATTGATGTAACTTTTCCTTTAGGAATCTGCATACTATGCCAATTGGTGCATATGTGTTTAATATTAATATTGTTTCATTGTCTGTTATTTTTATCATGATGTAATGTCTTTTCTTATCTCTTTTGATTAAATTGATTTTGTTTTTACTTTTGCTTTGCCTGAAATAATGTAGAACTTCTAGGTCCTGGGAAATCTTGACTGTGACACCACAATATGTGAATTTGTTCCTTCTGGATGCTTGTAGAACTTTGACTTTGGCTTGGCAGTTGTGAAATTTAGCTATAATAATCTGAGTGTATTTTATTTTAATATCTCTTTCAGGAAGTGATTATTGATTCTTTCAACTTCCATTTTCCCCTGTATTTTGACAATATCGGGGTAATACCCCAATAACATTTTGTAATATCATGTGTAAGGATCTTTTTATTGACTTTGGCTTTTGGGCATTCTGGTGAATCTTAGATTTGTCTACTGCATCTATCTTCCAGTTCAGTCATTTTTCCAGTGAGGTTTTCTAGATATTTTCTATTATTTTCTATTTTGTCATTATTTCTTGATGACTTATTGATTCATTAGTTCATAAATTTCCAATTCTCATTTTTACGGAGTTATTTCCTACCTTGAATTTTTTTTTAAACCCTTGTACTTCGGTGTATTTTTTCTCATAGGTGGAAGATTGGTAAGGGTGGGCAATGGGGGTCAAGTGACTTGCCCAGGGTCACACAGCTGGGAAGTGGCTGAGGCCGGGTTTGAACCCAGGACCTCCTGTCTCTAGGCCTGACTCTCACTCCACTGAGCTACCCAGCTGCCCCCCCCCACCTTGAATTTTGTATATCCTTTTCTATTTGGCCACTATTAGTTTTACAGTTGTTGAGTAGTTTTTCTTTTTTTAAGTCTCCTTTTCCATATGATTCATTCTAATTCTTAGAAAGTAATTTTCTGTAGTATATTTTTGTGCCTCCATTTCCTTTTGTCCTATTCTACCTTTTTGAGAGTTGATTTTTTCACTTTTCCCTGCTGTTGAGATTTTTTGTCATTTCTTGTATTTTTTTTAACTTCTTTTCACATTCTTTCAGAGGTTCTTAGGGGCCTGATTTCCTTTTAAATATTACTTATAGGCTTAACGTATTTTCTTTTTTGGCATCATTGTCCTTTTTGGCCTTATAAATTCATGTTTTGGTTTTTCCTGTGACTAAAGTAATTTTATGTTAATTTTTTGTCTTTTGTTCATTTTTTCTAGTTACTCTTATCCCCTATTACCTTATCTATCTGTTGAAGTTTTTCTCTGTTCCTGGAGTAAAAAGAACAGCACTCCAAATTTGCAGAGTACTCTTCACTATTACTTGGGATCTGCCTAGCTGCCTTTTTTCCACAGTATGTCTATTAAGGATGTGACCCTGATGATTTGCTGTGTGGCAGATTATAACTATTTTGTCTAGCTAGATTAAGCAATCCATCTTATCAGTGTACCTATTGTTTTGTGGGCTGACCTGGTCCTCACTCTTTTGCTTCCCTTATTCTGCCAAGTGGCTTGGATTGGGCAGTTCACCTGATCTGGGCTCTGCTATCTCAAGCACTCTATTGCCATGTTGGAGTAAGGAGGTTCCTGAAGTTTGGCCAGTCCCCCATTCTATTCCTCTGATTCCTCAAACACTCTGTTGGTATGTGAGAGGTCGTAGGTTTCCTTCCCTCCCTGCCATCTATATCTGTGTCATGTGGTTTATATGGGCTTCTTATTCTCTAGTTTTGTTGCCTCTGGAAAAATTGTAACATGTTCTACTGGTCTGAATTCTGTTGGATTTCACAGATGCTATGCTGCCTAAACTATTCTTTTCTCATCCCACTGACAAATGTTCCTTCTTTCCTTTGTTTTGAGGTGATTTCTTTTATTTAGTGTGCGTATGTGGACTTTTTGTAGGAGCAGCTGAGCCTTTGCTCCATCTTAGTTCTTGTAATGATAAATATCATTTTTACAGGAAGTCAACTTCTGTAAATAAAATGCCAATCTGAAGGAAAAAAAAGGGGGATGGGACTAATAATGACACCAGTGAGCACTTATCCCACAATCAAGATAAAAGATAGTGATGGTAGTCAAAATATAATCTTGGTTTTTAATTTAAATTCTTTTCCACAACTGTATTAAAAAATGACATAAGATTATTGGAACTAACAACTGATTTAAAAAAATAATAGCCAATAAATGGAAAATTATGTAACAAAAAGCTTGGCAGCAGACTCAACTAAGGAAAACCATTCTGAGGACATTTAGGGATAGAACTAGAAAAAGAGTTTACAAGATTTCTTCATTATTTTTCCATCAAAAAAGAAGCTACTGGGGCAGCTGGGTAGCTCAGTGGATTGAGGGCCAGGCCTAGAGACAGGAGGTCCTAGGTTCAAATCCGGCCTTAGACACTTCCCAGCTGTGTGACCCTGGGCAAGTCACTTGACCCCCATTGCCTACCCTTACCAATCTTCCACCTATAAGTCAATACACAGAAGTTAAGGGTTTAAAATTAAAAAAAAAAAGAAGCTACCACACACACACACACACACAAATACACACACACACACACACATATATATATGTGTGTGTGTGTGTATACATATACATGTGTATATATATGTCAATGTCTCTCATAGAGAAGAAATGATACAAAAGATAAGAAGCATGATAAAAGTAAATATAAAGAAAGGTGGCTCATTATGGAGGAAATTTGGTGGATATCAAGAGATTTTTAGGAGCAGCTAGAAAGCATAGTGGTTAGAGAGCTGGTTCTGAAGTAACAAAGACTCATCTTCATGAATTTGAATCTGACCTCTGACACTTAAAAACTATCTGACCATGGATAAGATGCTTAACCTTGTTTTCATCAGTGTTTTACATGTAAATGAGCCAACGAAGGAAATGGCAAGCAAATCCAGTAGCTTTGCCAAGAAAGCCTCAAATGGGTTTATAAAAAGTTGGATATGGTTGAAACAAATGAACAGCCACAATGAATTACTGCTCCACAATCACTCATTTGCCTTTCATGGCCATTGGAACAAAATTTTCTCATCTTTCCATTCTACTGCAATAAAGTCTTCATGTACTTTAAATATATGCACTATCTAAATTATCCAAAGACTTGAACTCTGTTTTCCTTAACCTGGTTTAGCCTCTCTGCTGAAACGGTTTTATCTGGGTTTGACTTTTTTGAAGTCTCAAGTAAGAGTTGGTTGAAAATTGGATACCAAAGCAGAATCAGGAATTCTACAAAGGACTCAGTAAACCTTCAAATCAGAGGTGTTGGTTCTCCTTAGACACCTCCACAGACCATGAATACATATAAGTAGTTATCAGAGACACAGAGATACCAGATAGACAGAGGAGATTCTGAAAAATGGCATTGGAAGTTTGAGGATCAGGAAAGATCACCACATAGAAGGTGGCATTCAACAGAACCTTGAAGAAAATGAAGGAATCTGAGAAATTAAATATGAAGTAAGTACATTCCCAAGTTTGGAAGTCAGAAAAAGGGAAGGCAGAGAAGTTATAGATGATGTGCTGCATAAGTAGAAAACTAAGAATGTCAATTCTAAATTCCTCCCATTTTTGTGGAAAATGCTGCCATCATCTGGGTCTTAGATTCTCATAAACTTATCATTGTCTTTGATATTCTGCTTTCTTTTATCCACCATGTAGTCAATCAGTTAACAAACATTGGCATTTCAACTCTCACATTCCATCTCAATTCTTCTCATTATCACCTTTAACCTAGATTACTATTACACACTCCTAAAAAACCTCCCTGCCCCAAACTGTGGGAAAAGCATATTATTGCCAAAGTAAAATAGCTTTAATTGTAGACCTGGCCATATGACGACTCTTCCAAAATCAATTCAAATGGCTTCCTATTGCCTCTAAGAGAGCATCTAAACTTTGGCTTTTAAAGATCTCCATTGGGAGGTTAGGAATCAACAAAACTTTACAATCCCATTGAATATTATTTCTCCACACATACTCCATGATTCAGCCAAAAATGTTCCTTAGAGAGGATATTTTATCTTATATCTCTCTACAAATGTGCCATTTCTCATGAATTCCATAAAAGGGGCTTCTCTTTACCCCCAGCTCATAGAAAGCTTCTAATAATTTAAAATTTTTGAGATGAATTTCAAGTATGATTTTCTACATAAACTCCCAAATGCTAGCTCCCTCTATCCTAAACTTTTCCATTTGTTTACCTATGAATTTATTCCTAATATATTTATCCTTTGCAAATAAACAGAGATGCATGTATCATTCATTAATATGTATGTATGTATAAAGAATTATGTGCATGCATGCAAGGATGTAAGAATATCTCACATGTACTTGTTATCCTGATTAGATTAAAGGATCCTAATAATGAAAGATAGTTTCAGTTTTTATACTTCTATATTTAATGTCTAATTATAAAGTTGTTTAATAAATTCCTTATTGATTGATTATAGTAAACTGTGTAATTATATTACATATAGATTTACATGCACATACATTTAGAAAATGTACAAGATATTTAATAATAAGCTATATTTGCATCTCTTCTCCATTCCTTTATTTCCCAACTTCTGTGTTCCCAATGCTGTTGATTTCATTTTTCTAGCTTTTATAAATGGAGACAAAATAAACTAGGAAACCCTGGGAATGACCAGTGTCTTCCTCTCTTCCTCAATTTTCTCACATTTCTTCTCACATATTAGATAAACTATGAAGATTAAATATTTGATCTTTATGTGATCTTTTTGGGAAACATTTGAGTTTTTGAAAAAAACTGTTTGTCATGACACATAAAACTAATTTACTTTTTTTCAGTTTTCATGTTAATATTTTTATACTTTAAAGAAATGCTCAATGCCAATAAATAAGTGGTTTCCATTTCTTTGTTTTATTGATTGTTTTTCAAATTATAACTTGTTTGAAGATAAACTTTGATCTTCATTTTTATTTCCCAGAGTATCTAGCAAAATGACTTGAACATCCATTGAGCTATACAAAAGTAACAAGTTAATTAGATTTCAAAATTACTTAAGATGATAGCAATTAGAGATGGAAGGTAGTATAGAAGTCATCCATTTCAAACACTTAACTTCACAGGTATACAAAACAAGGCTATCATAACCAAACCCTCATAGTTAATTAGTAACAAGCTAATTCAAACCTAGATATTCTAACTCCAAATCCAGTTATTTTTGATGACATCATTCTAGCACTTCTATTTATTTGTGACATTTTAGGCTTAAAAATAATATTTTCATTTTCTGTGTCAAGAAATAGAAATATAATAATTTAATAGGGGGAAAATATGGCATAATGGAATTTTCACTTGACACGTTATCAGAAAACCGAGTTTACATGTTGTCTCAAAATATTGTCATTTAAATTCTTAAAACCTTGATGTTCTTTCCCATCTGTAAAAAGGAAATATCAATATTTGCGCTACCTACATATATACATTGCTTTTTGTGAAGAAATAATTCTGAAATCTTAAGGTTTTATACAAATTAAAGATATACATCATTAATTTATAGACTAAGATCTGCCTATATACAAATATTAATTTAATTCAGTGGAATTTGGCTGTTTTACTAAATAATTTTGTTTACCTTTTTATTAAAAATAGGTGAACAAGAAAGGTACCATGTGATGATTAAATTTCCAACTGTTTATGTCTCTCATACATCACTAATTCACATATAAGCATTTATTTTCATTGTTTCTAAGATATTTGTTCTCTCTTGAAACTAATAGAAATGCTTGCTGTCTATAATCTGAGAAGTATTTCAAATGGGAGAAAACTGAGTTCAAATAGAAAACTAGCATCCAAACGTTGCAATACAGAGATGATAAAGTTGTTCATTACTAATTTCATCAATAGTTTGAAAGTTTCAATTAAAAATGTTGCTGCACCATTCATCATGGAGTTGAAAGAAATACAACTGGTAAGTGAAACACTAAATCAAATTGAGATGCCTATCATTGTGAAGACACATTTTTATCCTTAAATAAACCAGTAATCTAAACCAGCACTTCATGATTTAAAGTGATATATGATGGGGGGGAAATGTTTCTGGAATAGAAAAATTACAAGGTCTGCTATCTTATCTCAATAGTGCTATTCTAGAAACATTTCTTTCTTATAATCTTAATGATGACCTAAAACAATGATCCTTCCCCCAAATCCACTCTTGACTCTTTCTGAAAAAAGTCATAACTAACATATGAATTTTTCAAACTGAATATCTTTTGGATAAGACAAAGTATAATTTGATTCCCAAATTGACAAAAAGTAACAGAAAGAGTTCTCATGATGTTAACAAACATTGTACAGATGAGAATATAAGACAGAAGGACAGCTGAAACATATGTCTCAATGGCAATTTATTTGTACTTGGGGACAGAGAGGAGAATAATACTCAGTGAGAATCTGTGACTTAGTGGAAAGAAGAGTGGTGTGAGATATGGAAATGTTTTAAGAAAGATATATTTACCCACTCAATTTTAGGACATAAGAATTTATCACTCAAAGATGCAGGAGAAAGACACAAGGACTGGAAGAGCTGATCTGAATGAAAACAGTATCTTGAATGTCAAAAAGGTATTTCATCAGAATCCAGCATTAAAAGTATGGTGTCAAAGGTCATAAACTCAGTCAAAGAGGCTAAAGAGTAGCATATTTCAAATCTGGTCCAAAATATAAGAAATAAAATATCAGTAGACTTGGTAGCCAGCAATATATGATAAAAATTCCTTATGTTTTGGGAAAGTCTGATGAAACAAAGTAGAATATAAAATGATCCTTAATCCAGTTCTGTTTTACTTCTAATTTACATACAATGACAGTGACAGAGTAGTGGGAAAGGAGGCAAGGGATGCTGAAAATCACAGTTTTTGAATTGTGTATAGAATCTCTTCATATGAGTCTTGACTCCATTCTTGTCCTTAACATTTTGTTTTTGGTATTTTATAAAACATTTTTATTTTAATAACAAATTTCAATGTAAGATTTCCAAAGTTATATGATCCATATTGTCTTCCTTCTACTATCCCTCTTCCTGGAGTTCATCAATTCAAACTGTATTTGATTCTGTTTTTACTTTATCTTGGTTTCTCATTAAAACATTAGTTTCAACATGGTCATTTCTGATTTTCCTCTTCAGTTTGTGGTTCTTTTTTTTGGATTGGCCCATTTCTTCATGCATCACTTTCATTTCTCCTTGCATCACTTTCATTTCTCTTTCCCACTTTTCCTCTGCCTCTCTTAATTGGTTTTTGAAGTCCTTTTTGAGTTCTTCCAGAATCTGTGTCCAATTCATATTTTTCTTTTGGACTTTGGATTTGTTTCCTTTGCTTTCATTGTCCCCTTCTGTACCTGGATCTTTGTCTAAATTAAAATTCTTTAGTAAGGTGCTTTTTTGTTGTTTGCTCATTTTTTCTATCTAATTATATGTAGGCTTGGGGGTATTATGTGATAGTCTGAGGGATGAGAGCTTTGAGAAGCCTCTCCCCGTGCTGATACAATTGACTCTTCTGATACTGATAGTTTAAAGACTTGCCTCAGGTTTAGGTGTAAGCTTTTAGTCTAACTTTGATCTGATTCAGGTCAGGGACTGATCAACTTCTAGTCTTATGCTTTGTTTCAAATTTTTATTCTCACTGTGTCCTTGATCCAATCAGGCACATCCTTGATTGCCCAATCTTGGAGTTCCACCCTGAACTTTAGGCAAAAAAGATTCCTAATTAGTACTCAGTATTATCATCCACCTCAAAGTGTGAACTAAGTCCTTATCTGAAGTCCAGACTAGAATCCCTGGGCTGTGGCTCCATACTTCTCCACTGGTTTGAAATTTCAAGGGGTATAGATTGGCTTGTACCACTATTTGCCCAGGCAGGATCTCAGGGTTAGGATGTTGGCTTGGACACAGGTTCCTGAACCTTCAACAGCAAATGTGGACTTTCTCTTGGCTTGCTCTTCCTTCCTTGCTACAGCTTCTTGCTTGTTCTGTTCTTATTTTACCCCAGTGCCCCAGATATTCTTCGCTAACTTTTGGGTTTTTCTTTTCTTTAAAGTTGTTTCACTCTGTCTCCTTGTTTGTTCTTTCACTCCTGTATTCATTTTGTGACAATATTTTAATAGTGTTTGGAGAAGATTTTTAAGGTGTCACAAAGCTTTTCTACTTATTATGCCATCTTGGCTCTACCTCCAGAACTCCTCCATATCACTTTTAATACAAATATTACTTAGTGGAAGGAAAACTGTTAAGTAGCAAACATTGCATTTATTATTGACTTATACAATTTTTATTGACTTCAGTTGTGTGGTACTGTGCTATAGCAAAGCTACTGCTTCTTCTCTATTACTATTTTTATTTTTATTTTAATTTTGTTAAATTTTATTAATTTTAATTTTTATAACAAATTTCCATATATGTTTTCCAAAGTTGTATGATACACATTGTCTCCCTTCATTTTTCCCTTTACCCTCCCAGAGTTGACAAGCAATTCAATTTGGGTTATACATAAATTATTATACCAAACATAACTGCATATTATTGTTTTTTGTAAGTGAATTATCTAATAAAACAAAAACCCTCAAACATATATCCAAATAAATAAGTGACAAATCAAATGTTTTCACCAGTTTTCCTAATCCAAGAGTTCTTCTTCTAGAGGTAGATAGCATTCTTTTTCATAAGTCTATGGACTTAGGAACAGTCTATCACATTTGAACATTCTACAATATGGCTATTATTGTGTACAATGTTTTCCTGGTTCTTTTTTCATTCTGCATCAGTTCATGTGTGTCTTTTCATCTCTTTCTGAAATCATCCTGTTCATTACTTAAAACACAATAGGATGCCATCACCAACATATACCACAATTTTTCAATCATTCCCCAATTGCACATCTCTTTAATTTCTAATTCTTTGCCAGAACAGACCAACTATAAATATTTTTGTTTAAACAAGTCCTATCATTGTTTTTATCTCTTTCGTATATAGAATTAGAAAGGGTTTTACTGGATTAAAGGGCATGCATTGTTTTATAATCTTTGCAGTAAAATTCCAAATTTCATTCTAGAATAATTGGATCCAATCTCAACATGACCATCAAGGCAATAGCGTCCCAATTTTGTCATATTTCCTTCAATATTTATTATTTTTCTTTAATTTCATATGGCCAATGTGATAGGTATGAGGTTGTACCTCTGAGTATTTTTAATATGCATTTCTCTAATCAAAAGAGATTTAGACATTTTTGTGTCATTATTTATAGCTTTGATTTTATCATCTCAAAAACTACCTACTCATTTCCTCTGACCATTTATCAGTTAGGGGATTGACTTGGATTCTTATAATCAAAATTATTTGTTTTATATCTTGTAATATTCTCTATATTGTTTAGTTATAAATTCTTCCCTTCTCCATATATATATCACACATAAATTATTATGTTTCCCTAATTGATTGCATCATGATCTGAAAAAATTGCGTTTATCATTTCTGATTTCCTGCATTTGGTTGTGTAAGGTTGGACTAAATATATGAGAAATATGTTTGCTGAAATTAATATATTTCATGTCAAATGACTTTTAGAAGTGTTTTTTTATAAAATAGAGGGAAAGAATGAAAGCAGAGAAATGAGAGAGAGGGCAGGGAAGGTATCCATCCTATCACACCAGATAATTATTCTGGCCCAGTTTGAACCAGGCAAGACTACTTCACTCTCCAATGGAGGACCATGGGTTGGAGGGGCTAGTGATGAACAAAGTAAGGGTTCCAGCCACAAGGCCTCCTCCAAGACAGGGGGCCTCTTCAGAAACTAGTCCCTTCAGGAGACAGGAAAGTAGTTAGCCTTTTCACTCATCCACTTGGTAGTCCAATAAGAAAATCCAAGAGCAGTCTTACCAGAAGAAATTTGAGGTCCTAAGCTGGAGCTCCTCCAAGGCCAAGTTTGAAGGAGAAAGACCTGGTCACAGGAAGTTGCAACTACTTTTAAAGACCCTTCTTTGCATCACTTACTGTGACTTCCTTCCACTTTATGTGGACCAATCTCAGTTTTGAATTTTCTTAGGACTGCCCAGGGGGTGAGTTAATCCCATGTTCACAGTTGCTAAGTTTTTATTCCCTAGTAAATAATCAATTTTTGTACATGTACCATGTGTTGCTAAAGAGAATCTATATTCCTCTTTATACCTATTCAAAATTCTCCCAATAGTTATTAAATTTTACTTTTCTAAAATTTCATTCCCTTCTTTTTTCTTTTTTCTTATGCATTTTTCAGTTAGATTTATCTGGTTCTGATAGGGGAAGGTTGAGGTCCCCCATCAATATAATTTTACAATCTATTTCTTCCTTAAATTCTGTTACCTTCTCCTTTAAAAATCTGGATGCTATACTACTTGGTAAATGTATATTGAATACTGATATTATTTCACTGTTTATACTACCTTTTATCAAGATACAATTATCTTCCTTATCTCTTTTAATTATATCTATTTTTGCTTCAGCTTTGTCTGGGAACATAATATCTTCTTCTACTTTTTTTTTTTTATCTCAGCTAAAACCCTATAGATTATGCTCTAACTCCTTACCTTTAATCTCTCTATGTGTATATCTGCCTCAAATGTGTTTTTTGTAAACAACATATGGTAGTGTTCTGTTTATTTT
The DNA here is from genome assembly GCF_016433145.1 of Gracilinanus agilis. Classification (NCBI taxonomy): domain Eukaryota; kingdom Metazoa; phylum Chordata; class Mammalia; order Didelphimorphia; family Didelphidae; genus Gracilinanus; species Gracilinanus agilis. The sequence continues at coordinate 461,437,305 of NC_058130.1, read as the reverse complement.
ATCCACTCTGCTATCCATTTCTATTTTATGGGTGATTTCATCCCATTTACATTCACAGTTATGATAACCTTCTATGTATTCCCCTCCATCTTGTTTTCCTCTTTTAATCCTGCTCTTTTTCCTTTCACTCTTTCACTCCACACCAGTATTTTACTTTTAAATATTTTACCCATTCTCCCTTCTGTATATTACTCATCTTCCCACCACCACCCTTCTTATTTCCATCCTACTTCATTTTAGGGTCTTTTAATCATTCCTCCTCTTTCTTCCCCCTTTTTATTACTCCTCTCTCAGCACTCTCTTTCTTTTTCCCTTTGTAATTCTCTATAGTGTAAGAAAAGATTCTATACCCCAATGAATCTGGTTGTTCTTAACTCTGAGCCAATTCCAATGAGAATAAGGTTTAAGTAACAATTGTTAACACTCTCATCCTTTTCTTTGATGTAATAGATTTTTTTTTACTCTCTGTACCTCTTTAAGTGATATAATTCATAGCATTTTATTTCTCTCTTCCCATTTCTCTTAGTACAATCCTCTTGTTCACCTTAGGGTTTTTTTTGCATATCATCCTAAATATCTTACTACCACAATATTTGTCTATATATACTTCTTCTAAGCATTATGGTGATGACAAAAAATTTTAAGAGTTATCAACTTTCCATGTAGAAATAAAATATCAACTTTCCATACAGGAATAAAAAATATTTGATCTTATTGACTACCTTAAGTTTTTTTCTCCTTGTTTTTTTTTACTTTATTATTGTAAGATTAATATTAAATATCCAAATACTCCAAGTATTATTTTATAAGATTTATTAATACCTTTATTGATATTTTATTAATAATTTAATGTTAACAACATTAATAATAATATTAATAATGTATTAATACCTCAAAATAAAGAGAAAGTGAGAAAGAGAAAGAACATTTTTCATCCTCATTAGGAGGAAGAAAAATGACCCTGAGGGAGTGATTACAGAAACTTTTATCAACAAAACATGAGCAGGTATGTGAGGACACAGAATAAAGGAATTCTAAGAAATACTAAAGAAATTCTCTGGAACATAGTCCTGGGGTAAAAAATTCCAACTGTACATTATGCTTCTTTTGAATTTTGTATTTGGACATAAAAACTTCTGTTTAAGTCTGCTCTTTTCAGGAATTCTTGGAAATCTATTTCATTAAATGATCATATTTTCTCTTGAAAGAACATAGTCACCTTTGATCAAAAGGTGATTCTTTGTTGTAAAGACAGGTCCCTTGCTTTATAGAATATCATATTCCAGTCCTTCTGATCCTTCAATGTGGAAGCAGCCAGATCTTGCGTAATCCTGGCTGGGGTTCCATGATATTCAAATTGTTCCTTTCTGGATGTTTGCAGTATTTTCTCCTTGACTTGGAAGCTCTTAAATTTGGCTGTAACATTCTTAGGAGTTTTCATTTGCAGATTCATATTAGGAGGTGATTTTTGGATTCTTTCAATTTCTATTTTACCCTTTTGTTCAAGAATGTCATGGAAGTTTTCTTGTATGATTTCTTATAATATGATATCTAGACTTTTTTATTTTATTTTATTTTTATCATAACTTTCAGATAGTCCAATAATTCTTAGGTTGTCACTCTTCTATATTTTCCATGTCAGTTTTTTAATGAGATATTTCATATTTTCTTCTATTTTTTCCTTCTGTTGATTTTGTTTTATTGTTTCTTGATGACTTATGAAGTCATTATCCTGTGAAAATTTACTCTTTCTGCTTTCTTTTCAAGTTGTGGTTAGCAGGAGAGGTCTCTCACTGTCTTGCTGTTGGTTTTTGATTCCTATAATTCTGAGGCACTTTTTAAAGATTGGTTTAGAAGTATTGTCAGAGCAGTTTCATTTTTTGCTGCTACTTAACTGTCATGTTAGTTCTGTCCCCAGATCTGATCTTCTTCCCTATTACTACTGAGATCAACAGGGACCTACCAGTTACCCATGTTCACAATGTTAAGAAAATCCTCAATGCTTTTTTTTCTCAATTTATATATTATATCAGTTGAAAAATCAAATAACACCTTTCTCTATATCTTTCAAAAATGTTACCTTTCCTTTGCTCAGCTACCATATTAGACATTTATCAGTTCTGGCCTCCACTATTGCAATTACTTTCCAAATGCTATCTTAACTTGCATCAAATCTCTTCCCACTCTATTCCACCCTCCATACAGTTACACAGTTATTTTCTGATGAATGGGTCTGATTATTTCAATTCTTCCCCAACAATATACACATTTATTACACTTTAGTTACTCTAATCAAATATAGGCTTCTGTGTTTGGTACTCACAATTCTTTGCAACTTTGTCTTTTCATATTTTTTCCAATTATTTAATACATTGCTCAACTCTGGCTGTTTCTTCCCAGCCATAGTATTCAAAATGTCATTCCTCATACAAGGTGCTCCAACTTTTGTCTCCATGCTTTTATACTAGCTACTGCCTGAATTGACTCCTCAAAGGAATGGACCTTGGGGCTTAGACCTTTAGGGCTTCCTAGTTCCTTCTGTCCTTCACTCTCATCAACTACCCTGATTTATCCAAAATAAACCAACAGCAGTCAGATAGCAAGTTTCATATTTATTCATGCACAAAGAGGGGAAGAGGATCTGAGAATAATTGCTTGGCTGAAACTATCATAGAACCATACCCCCTGTGCAGTCACTGGTTACTTAGGGGAATCTTTAGTTTACCAAGGCTCTGGGCTGGTCCAGACAGGATCTCCACATACTTCAACATTTGTGACTGCCTTCCTGTTATCCTGTAAAGCCCAGTTCCTGCTTTCTAGAAGTCCACCATTCTAGAGAAACCCCTTTAGTTGTTAAGTGTTAGTGGCACTTTAAGGGAAGTGTTGAGACACTCCTATTGCTGGCCCCTCTCTCTTTACCACCTAATCCCTCTCTAATTGGGCCATTAATACTCCACTTAAGGATTAAGTGGGAATGTATGCATTCCTGGTGGCTTAAATCTAAAAACTAGACAGGGAGAGTTAATCCCATCTTCACAATTCCCACTGTGATCATTTGGTAGACTAATCTCCCCAAATGATCATCTAACATAATCATCCTGTACCTCAAAAAAAATCTGACCTGCTTTATGAAAGAGCAGTTCATTGCCTATTTCAAACAGCTTCCAGTTTTAGGATGTTTTTCCTTCCTAACATTCCTGGATGCATTGGTCCTTGTGATTAGTTTGCCTGAGATTCAGGGGAGAGATTAATCTTCCTATATCCCCTTGACATTCTGGACTGCCCAGTCTCTACAGTACATCCATTATGGACTTCTTCCACACTATGTTCAGCTCAGAATTCTCCCTCACTATGGGAGATCCCAGAGGTGTTACAAAAGGAACCTGAATGGATAATGATCCTGGGGAGGGGAAGGAACCATAAAGAGTTTGAAGGTGGATTTTAAGCCTTTTCAGACTCCATTGTTTTATGGAAGTCTCTGCATTGGAATTGGAATAAAAGACTCTTGAATTCAGTCCCTGTATCCTGTCACATATATTATATTTGCTGATTGCTTGTTTTAAGATTTTATTTTATTTAAGTTCTGTTACAATATATCACTTTAAGTTACTGTGTTTGACAATTAGCTGTATATACTGTTACATTGCATTTATTTGTACCTCCCCATATAACTGGACTGGAGAAGATACCATTATAAAAGTACTTTTGAGTTGTTTGTAACAGGAGGTAAGGGTCTATTAGGTAGCTGAAGTGAAGTGTTATAGCATTAATGCCCACCTCCACATATATAAAAATGTAATGGATGAGACATATAAAGACATGCCTTTTACAGCTGTTATAGTCTCATGCCAGAGGAGCTGGGAAGGTTTTCCTAGGGCATGATACATTTCCCATGAAGCCTAAGTATCTTCGGGATGATTTTTTACTCTTCAGCTTAATCTACTTCCACCAAAATGATCTAGATTATTGGTGACATTTTAGACAAAAGTTTCCCTTGAATTAGCTGCTATACTACTGTTTTTTTTTATAAAGCTGTTTTTTATAAAGCTGTTTTCTTAGTGAAAATTAATGTGTCCTGAGTTGATCCATGTATTTACCAATACCCTCCTCAGACAGGATTCTATAATTATCATAAAATTCTAGTTTTATAAATGTTAAGAAACTTTTTTTTAAACCCTTAACTTCTGTGTATTGACTCCTTGGTGGAAGAGTGGTAAGGGTGGGCAATGGGGGTCAAGTGACTTGCTCAGGGTCACACAGCTGGGAAGTGTGAGAGGCCAGATTTTAACATAGGACCTCCTGCCTGTAGGCATGACTCTCAATCCACTGAGCTACCCAGCTGCCCCAAGAAACTTGCTAACTCCAAGAATGCAGGAAATGAACTGTTTGGAGAAGGCACCTTGGAGATGCCTTCAAAAACCTCACATTTAACTGAAAGATCTAGAATGAACTTTGGGTTATAGTGAAATTAAACTGTGGGGGGTAATAACACATTTATTTTGTATGTATATCCTCATGCCAAAGGGGATTGCCCCTAATTGGCTTTTTGTCAATGCATCTAGCAATCATTGATTTTGTTCTCTTTCTCTTTTTTCCCCAAATTATTGTAATTTATAAGTTGGTTATGTTTACAAGATCCATTGGCGAGACTAGTCTTCCAAAGGATCTCAGGGGGGGGATTATGTAATTGAAATCTGTTACCCTAACAACTACGACCCCCAGCAAAACTATTATTTCCAGGACTCTACTCACTTCCTGTCATTATGTGCTGATGTAGACATGATATAAATAGGGTGGAGGTCTGTCTTTTGTAAGGGGGAAAAAGGTTTTTTTGGGGGGGTTCAATATATTAAAAGATGGTCAGCAGAGGATTGAACTGTTATCAATCCTCAATTAAGAATAATCCCAAGTCAAAATTGACTTTCAAGGAAGTTTATTTACAATTAAAAAGAGAGAGAGGAAATAAGGAAATGAGGATCTAACCCAGTAGGTAATTTGCTACAATCCTCTAATTAATCCAGGTAGATCTAATTAACCCTCAGCCGAGAGTCAGAGGGCCATAGGGCAGGTCTATTAAAAGAAGTTCCTTAAGAGAAGTTCAGGAAGATTCAGTTAGTCTTTAAACTCACCAAGATTTTAACGTTCCAGCCAGCACTCCTCTATGAATCAGGAAAACTAGAAGACCTCCTTCACCAGAAGCACCCCTCCCTCACTCAACTCCCTCTTTTTAAAGGGGTCACTCATGCATCACTTCCTGTTCCTCCCTCCTACTTTGGGTGTTCAATCACAATAGAAGTTTCTTATTAGGACACCTAGGGGGCAGTCAGTTGATTCTGATTCGTCAACCCCTCTAGCACACGTGGGTTAAGGATCTTCTAGAATTTGGAGGTGCTCTAACCTTTGATGATTAAATCTAAAGATGGGCAATGTAGACTTAATCCAATTATCACACTTTCTGTCTCTTTCATCCCTGTTGGCAGTTTTGGTGGATCAGGGATTTTGAGCAGGTAAAAAACTTAGTCATGTGTTTCTAGTTTGTCAGATAATAAACTTTATAAAAATTAATGGTTGAAGCAATGAACATTAATTTTAAATCCTACAAATACTATTTCCAACTACCATTTTTCATTTGATTTTGTACCCGTCTTACATTCTTTTCATTTAAATATATGTATATATAATAGTCATTTATATGTATATTAATATTATATATGTACATATATATGTATATATATCATAGTCATTTGCATTTGTGCCTTATTTATTTCACCTTTGCATAGGCCATTCATGAAAACTCACTCTATTCTGAGCCCAATTCCCCCTGACAATTTTTTCAACAAATGTCAGAATGCAGTGCCAGACTAAATAGTTATTGGAAATCTGAGAAAATCATATTGATTCTTCCTATCAACCCAATTTCACAAATTCAGCCAAAGGTCAAGAATTCAGGGAAAGAGTTGCAGAATAGGAGTGGGCTAGAATCATGGAGGCAGTTCTCTGGAGCATATCAGGGTAAATGAGTTGTTGCTCTTAATTTAAGCAGCAGGACACTATATAAGACAGGCAGAACAATAGTGTTACTAACATCCTACAGAAAGAGAAGATAGCCTAATGCTAAGGCAATCCCAAAACAAATAGTAATTTTGTAAGAATGAATAACCAACCAACCAACAAACAAAAAAGGATGAAGATCTATAATGGTGACAGGTATGTGCCAGGATCAAAATCTAACAATAACTAAAAAAAAAAGCAATTTGCCAAAGAAATTTCAGCTTAGCCAGAAGAGTAATTAGAATTACTGGAAGAAGTAAAGTACTTATAATGTTTTTTAAAATGGAATTATAAATTAAGTGAGAGCACTAGAGGAAATAATTTGAAAAGAAATGTTACTAAGGAAAAATTTTGAAAAGACAATAGCTAAACAAAAGAGTTAACAAGTAACATATTCAGTCAAAATCATAATGAGTCAAATAGGTGATCATAATTCCAAAAAAAAGAAAATGTACAAAATTTTGAATATCAGAAGAAATACTGATCTTTAAAGATGAGAAAAATATTGGAGGAAAGAAGTTCATTTAGTTTATTAACTTAATATATATTAAAGTGAGATGAGGCTTAGAATAAATTAATTAATGCAATAATCTTACAATTGAGTTAATGAAAAAAAGATACTCTAAGACATAATTCTGATTGTTTTAAAACCTAAGATTTAAATTAATAAGTAAAGGTGGAAAGCAGTGTCTACAGTGAATTGATGAACACAATGTTCAACTCTAAATTCTGCTATAGTATCTTAATGTTTAATTTCAGTCTCATAATTACATGGAACAACTGTGAATCAACGTTGTCTTTTGGAATCTATCAAAGTTGACAAAATCCAGCTGACCAAAATCTGTGTTTCTTTGAGTAAGAAAGAATACTTTATATTCTAAAGATAGGAGATGGCAAACCTTCTCCTGTTTCCTGGCCCTTCCCACACTTTGAAGGGAAATTGAAAAAGATGTAGAATTGTTTCGATCTCCTATTTTGGTAGTTCATTTTGGTATAGTCTATTAGGTGATGTATATCCTTCAGTTTCAAGGCTAAGAAAGAGATATATAAAATAGTGTTCTTGTAAAGCACAGGTTCCAGAAAGATAACTTTTTGTATTTAGGTAGCCTCCTAATAATAGATTAAATAATAGATTAAACTGGGATAAATACCTCAAATTCTAAGGTTAAAAACCTCAATTTGTTCTTACGTGCTCATGACTATGTGTTGAAATAAAAGGACCTAGGATCACTTATGGGGGTTGGGGGAGGTGTAATAAAAGGAAAGAAGGATAGGGTCCCAGTGCATTACACATTTATTAAGGCATCTTAGAAACATTTCTTTCATGATCCATCTAGGTGAACCAAAGTTCTGCAAAGAAAGTGTTCTTTCTTTCTCCTACTTTTACTGTTAAAAAATCTTTGGTTGTATGTAATAGTCCAAAGGATATTACTGATTAATAACTGGTTCTTTTCATAGTATTCTATTTTATGGGTAGAAGTATATATGTGTACAAAGTCTATGAATGGAAAATGGGGAAGGAACTAAAAGGTAAGAACAGCAGAGTAAGACATAATTAAAAGTTTGAGTTGGCTGGATCTAAGTGAAGAAGCTTTACAAGACTTCACAAAAGTATCCTAATAGTAAGTATTCTATAACAATTCAATATAACATATGTGAAAGTATTTTAAATTGAATAAAATTATAAAAGTAAAGAGGCATCATATCATCTTTGACATTCTCATCTTCCTCATCAAACCATGGTAAACTGTTACTTTTTTCTCCTAATAGTGCTCTACATGGGCCTATAAATCAGAAGAGAGTATCCAGTAATCACTTCCTTCCTGCCCAGAAGCTACTAAAGGCCTGCAGCCAAAGCAAAACAGCAAGGTGGGGGTCCATGACCTTATCTGTGTGTTAGAGTATTTCAGTCATCAGTCATCAGGTCTACCCAAATTGTTTTAGAAACAGGAGTGATTTTTAATTTGCTTGAAGTACCAGTAGTTCACTCTATGTAAACTTTGCTGCTTTTTTTCATTGGTTGTGATTCTATTCAGGGGATGTTTTGCTGGGATGACTCTTGTATTTCTAATTCTGTTGTTTGGGTTCGATATCCACATGTATTTTTATTTCATTGTTAAATATATTTTTGTCTTCCAGTTTAATAAATTATCTTCTATATTAGTATTTAAAAAGCCATTTTCAAATACTAATCATTGTTCATACTATAGTCATATAAATTGTCTCTCGATATTTGAAAAACTTCCTATCACTTCATTTTCAGCTTTGCAACAGAATACTATTTTTCAGCAATGTTTTCTAATTTTTACACTAAAGAATTAATGTCAAACTCCATTGAGTTTACTAGGGTCAAAAAAGGAAGTGCCCTTCTCAAATATTGTCTGACCATTAAAAAAGTGGGAAGGAAAATTTTTAAAGTCATTGCACCACTGAATGGATTTTTAAAAGCTCAAGAATCACTACTGGGGCTGGTAGCTATAAAGGTAAAATTTCATAATAATGAACATCAAAGAAATTTCAAAATGGCTTTATAAGTACTGGAATAACAAATATATATATATATGTGTGTGTGTATAGATATGTGTATATATGTAAACATAAATATTATATGTGTATATATAATAAATATTACTCATAATAATCTATAATTATCTCTGACTTTCAATTTGAAAATGAAAATGAAAGATGAATAATCAAATCATTTCATCACTTCATTTTTTTTTTGCATCAGAATCAACTCCTTTGTATCATATTTTTCTTCTATGAAAATGTCCTTTGTTTCTTGTTTACATGGCTATCAATGTTCAGGAGATGACTTTCAGCCTTCTTTAGATCCTTCTGTCACAACAGATTCAATTTTAATATATAGTAGTGCATGCATGTAAACAGCTATGCACTGTTAAAATTATAATGCAGATTTTTGAGCATAGATTGTAATTTTTTTTTCTGTATTAGGTGGAACAATGGAAATCACATTACCAAGAAATAGGTGACTATATTATGTTTGAAATTCTAATACCAATACCATATACTTTTGAGGTATTTTCAAGAATAAGATTGCAAATTGTATGACTATTCCTTTTATTTAAACTCAGACAAAGTCCTTAGTGATTAAAATAAACCAAATGGAAATTGCTCTCAAAAATTAGAAGCCTTTGTAGTTGTCAGATAGAATAAGCACACTCCTTGATAGAGTAACTAAGTGACACAAGCCACCTTTTGTTCATTATACTACCAGAGAATATTTAAATGAATGACAATTTTTGCAATCTTGAACTTTCATTGTTATTGGGGAAAAATGAAGAATGACTTACAAAGTCCTTAACAGTAATGATGCTTGTCCCAGTAGATGAGAGGGAGTACTAAGTAGCTACAAGATGTTCTGTTCAATGAAGGAGGATTATGACTGAAGAGGAAACACATTGGGTCTTTTAAAAGCCAGATAGAGGGATTACTTTAACTATAAAAATACTGAAGTTTAGCTATCCTAATATCTCTCTTACTTGCCTTACTTAATGTCACCTTATGGATAAAGTACTAAACAGTACTTCAGAATTGGTAGCTTTGGGTATATTAATATATCATGAATGGATTTTTCAGTGACAAATTTACTCAAATTTTTAAAGATTTCCCAAAGAGAGAGGATTTTAACTCATAGGAAATAGAAAATTAGAGTAGTCAGAGAAATTATTGTAATGCTAATTACTTGAAAGATAATCTCTAGTCTATAATATATAAATATATGAAATAGGCATAATTTCATCAATGCCTAGGGTGGGAAATCTTTCTGGCTAATCACATTATAGCATGGTAGAATATTTACAATTTTCCCAAAGTAGAAAAAAGGTTAAATGATTTGCCCATGGTCATATAACTAGTAAACAACAGTAGTGAGTTGTGAAAATAACTCTTCTTGATTCCAATCCCAACATGCTATAACTTATAGCACATATGACTTGATATATACATATATATGCATACATATACATACTCATTTAAAAACACATACACAATTATATACAATTATGGTGACAATGTAACTATAATTATAAAAATAATCTGGCATGATAGTTCATCAGACATATTATATTGCATATATAATATATATTGCATATCACATGCTATATATATGCTGTGAAAATGCTTTTCTCTTTTAGTTCTTTACAGAAAGCAATCCTTATGCTTCATAAATAAGCTATTTTTATTGTGTCTCTGTTCATGTAACATTTATCCAAATTTTAGAAATACAGATATGTTTACAAGTTCTTATACAGTATTTAAAAATTAAGGAAACAAAGATTTTTGATTCCAACATGCCTGATGATAGCAATAAGATTCTTCCTAGCTCTGGCAACTGGGTTTCATGGCTTCTATATCAAATTTTAAAAATTAGCTCATTACTTGATTTTATTGTCTAGATCCTAAGGAAATGAAGGCAAGAAAGCTATTTAGTGAAAGTGTTTAAGAACTAAACTGGTTTGTGGTGTTGGCATAGTCCAAGCTTTTCAAATACTTATAATTTTGGTTACCTAAACCTCAACCTAAATATTGTGAGCAATAGTTAATGATTTTCTTTGAGAGACTTTGCAAGCATTAGTAATAGCATAGTTGCCTTTATATTGTGTTAAACTAAAAATAAACTAATAAAAATAAATGTGGAAGGCAAAGTGCAAAAGTTTGTGTATGATTATAATAGAGAAATAACAAAACAAGATAAAATAATAAACTATTAAAGACTTAAGAGATGAAGCTTTGCTTAAAAGGTACCTGGACCATCTAGCCCCACCAGAAAAGTAAAACAATAATTCTGCTCCTCTAGTCCTAAATTTAGCATTCACTAGATTTTCAAGTACCAATCATACATCTTTATTACACCTCATTTTAGATACAGACTAAATCCTCCCACACAGACCTGCTGTTATTGTTCAGTCTCAGTTCCTATGTGCTAAGTTGTGAAACATAAAGCATAATGGATATTAGAGTTTAATCTAAATAGATAAAAATAACTTTTTTAGCACTTTAAATAGTTTTAAATAATCTTGTTTTTCTCATATGCAATTTTAAGAGAATGTAGCATAAGATAATCTAATGAACATTTGAAGATTTCCATGAAGAAAGTTTTCGAGAAAATACTCATTCAGGATTCATTGCTAAATCTGACCTTACCTGAGGGAAAAGCTATTAAACTAATGTTTTAAAGAATCTGACTTTGTATACTAATCAGGATTAAAATTTTTAAGTGTGTAGAAGAGCCAGGATAGCAAAGTCAAGGTTTTTTCTTTTTTTTAAACCCTTTCTTTCTGCCTTGGAACCAATACTGTGTATTGGTTCTAAGGAAGAAGAGTGGTAAGGACTAGGAAATGAGGATTAAGTGACTGGCCCAGGGTCACACAGCTAGGAAGTGTCTGAAGCCTGATTTGAACCTAGGACATCTTGTCTCTAGGCCTAGTTCTCAATACACTGAGCCCCCACAGGTGATCCCTTAAGCTTTGTCTTATCAGAGCTGCGCTTCATTATTTTTTGTATGTTCCTATTGTTATTTAATGGAAAAGCCTTTCTTTCAAAATAATTTTTCTAACAAAAATATCTTAGTAACTGCAATATTTTATCAGAGATTCTCAGGAGTTATTTCCTCTTTTACACAAATATTTAATTCATCACCTTCCTTTTCTTTTGGATGAACATGGAAATATATGAAAGTATTAGGTACTTTAGGGAAGAGGGCACTGGGGAGGTGAGAAGTCCAGAAGGAAAACTTCTTCACAATTTTAGGTAGAATGAACACCAATTCTCTGTATACATTTAATTTTTTGTTGTTCTTGTTTCTTATGAATGAATGAATGGATGAATGAATGAGTGAGTGAATTTTTTAAAACTAAGCACTTCCTATGTACTAATAGAAAAGCTAGATCTTAGTCTCAAGGAGATCACATTTGAGGGGAAGACAACACACCTAGAAAGATTCATCTTCAAATTTTATAGAAAGACCAAGTGTTGCACTGTGTCAAGCTGTAAAGCAGATGATATTGCAGCTTTTAAATTTCATTTTCATTGATAAAAACCATATCTATTTCTGTTATTCAACAATTTGTCAGTGCCCAGGATCTTTGATAAGAACTCTTATGTTACTTCTATTTCATAAATGCTAAATTATAAAATACATGAAATTAACTCTTTAAACTATCATATTTCTAAAAAGTTGAAAGATGGCTGTACTAATAATGTGAATAACAGAATACTATTCCTGGTTCTTCAGTATCTACTATGGTTGTGTGAAAATGGATGAGTCCATTTATTTCTCTGGAGTTTAGTTCCATATTTTTTAATCATCTTTGCTCAGTAGACAGAGCACTGGTCCCAGAGTCAGGAAGATTTGAGTTCAAATTTGATCTTAGACATTTGCTAGTTTTGTAAACATAGACAAGTCACTTATCCTCTGTTTACCTCAATTTTCTCAATTGTAAATTGAGGATAATATTAGCTCATATATTGCAAGGTTGTTGTGAAGATCAAAGGAGATAGCATTTGTAAAAATGCTTTGCACAGTACCTGGCACATAGTAGGTACCTTAGAAATGTATAAAAATGATATATCATTTATAAATACACATATATGTATATGTTGAAAATGCATGTTATATAAAATTTGTAATATCTGGTTTGCTGCACATATATGTTAATATTCTATGAAACTCAGGAAACATGAATAATCAGCTCAATATAGGAATAATTTATTATTCAAAGAGCTTTTCTAAAGGAATATCTACTTCACTAGGGACAACTACTCAAAGATGCTTTTTCCCTACAAATATTACCATAATAGCAATAAGTTATTCTCCAATGGGAGTTTTCTAATTTTGTCATTAAAATATCAGCTTTTGAAAATCAAAGATTAACAAATATTTGATTGACATATTTATCTGATTAGTTCTCTAATTAAAAAAAAAATTGATGTCTTTGCAATGTTGCATTTGTTTCTTATTATATATGTCAATGTATTTTTGTCTCTTATGAATACATGAATGAATGACTGGGTGAATTAAAAACAATTAAGAACCTAATACTGTACAAATAGGAAAGCTAGACCCTACTCTCAAAGAGATCACATTCTAGGAAAAAACAAAACACATAGGAAGATTCATCTTCAAGTCTGATAAAAAGGCCAAGTGTTCCATTGGCCTTGACAGTCAAGTAGATGATAATATAGAATTTAAATTTCACTGTAATTGAATTGAGGAATCAAAATCACATTCAGGTACAATTTCTTATTACAAAAGAATGAGAATTACCTCTGAGTCAGAGGACCTGGGTTCAGATCCCAAATCCGACACTAACTTGTAAACTTTGAGAAGCTGATTAATTTCCCTTGACCTTGCTTTCCTCATCTGCATGGGGTTGGGTTAAATGGCCTAAAGCTCAGGGTGGAACTCTAGGACAGGGTAATCAAATGTGTGCCTGATTGGATCAAATACAGAGTGATACCAAATACTTGTGTCTAGACCTGAGGCTAGAATTTGAGCAGTCCATGACTTGATCAAGTTCAGAGTGAAATCAAAAGCTTAAGCTCCAGCCTGAGGTAAGTCTTTAAGCTATCAGTATCTGAGGATTAATTGAATCAGCAGTGTGAGGAGGCCCTCAGAGCTTTCAGTCCTCAGGCCATCATACCACCTCTAAAGAACTAAAACTTAAAGAAACCCAGAAAATAAGCTAAAGGTAGCATCAAGGAAAGACTTCAGTTTGAGAGGGTACCTCAACCTCCAAGAAAACTGAGCCTACCTATAAAGAGGTAGGAAAAATGAATTAACAATAAAAAAACCAAAACACCTAAATCTAAAGAATTTTTATAGAGACAAAGAACAAGGTACAGACACAGAAGGGGACAGTGAAAGCAAAGCAAACACATGCAAAATCCAAAGGAAAAATGGATTGGACCCAGATTCTGTAAGAGCTCAAAAAACCCCCAAAACAACAAAAAAACCTTCAAAAACAAAATAATGGAGGCAGAAGAAAAGCAGATAAGAGAAATGGAAGAAATGAAAAAGGAGACCCAGAAGCTGACAGAGGAAAATCAGGCCTTAAGAATTAGAATAGAGCAGCTAGAAATGAATGATTTAGTGAGAAATCAAGAAAAAATAAAGCAAAATCAAAAGAATGAAAAAACAGAAGAAAACATGAATTTTCTTATTGAACAAAAACAACTCAGTCTTATTCAGGAACTATCTTATTTCTATTGTTCTCCCCTAGAGTAATACTACAAAAGCTCAGGAATGCCTGTATTTCATATATTTAGAGATCATCTACTAATGGTCTACATTGATGCTGATTGTCATATTTTCAGAAGGTATCATATCTCTATGATGAGACTGCCTATGTCAATTTATCTTTGGGTTATTCAGCATGGCAGGTAGGTGACACAGTGGACAGAATTTTAGGCTTGGAGTCAAGAAGACCATAATTCAACAAGAGAGTTTGAAACACTTTCTAATTGTGTGATTTACCTCCATTTCTTCAATTGTAAAATAGGGATAATAATAACACATACTTTTCAAAGGTTTTGTGAGGATAAATGAGATAATATTTTAAAGTGTTTAGCACATGCTGGCACATAATACATTAGTAATTACTTATTTTTCTACCTTATTTCTTACCATCCTGCTCTAGTCTCACAACTAAATCTTCAAAGTAAACAAAAGGTCACTGAAGTATCTTTAAGAATTTCAGATTCACGTTTCTCAACAGAAGTTTCCCACATCTTGCACCTAGTTTTTCCAGGAAGATAGCATTTATTTCATATCTCATTCACCCCTCTATTTCCCTCAGGGGAATGACAGTGGTCTCCTAACATGCCTCCCACACTCACCACATAATCCTTATCTCCAGTCCTCTTTCTGAGGTTAAAGATAATTATTCATATATATATTTAAGTGCTTTCTCAATTCCTCCCTTATCTCTCAAATAATTGGTTTGGTGTAATGAATATTACTGTGACTCTCTGATAAACTTTAAGAAGGCATTAGAGGGGACATCTGGGTTGCCCAGTGGACTGAGAGGCACTCCTAGAGATAGAAGATCCTAGGTTCAATTCTGGCCCCAAATACTTCTTAATTTTGTGTTCCTGGGCAAGTCACCTAAACCTCATTACCTAGCCTTTGCTACTCTTCTGCCTTGGAACCAATATACTGTATTGATTCTAAAATGGAAAGTAAGGGGTTTTAAAAAAAAGAAGGCATTAGAACTCCAAGAATAAGAAAAACAAAAACTTTTACGTCTTCCATCATTTCTGCCATTAAAGGAAAGTCTACGGCCTATACATGTCTCTTAATTTTTATTTCAAATCATTTTCAGACAATAATAATTTATTTCATCTCTCCTTTACTTCAGACTTCACCATTGGGGAAAAAAAGCACAAAACTACCATAGCAAATAAACATAGTTAAAAAAAAAGCAAATATTTACATTGCCTATGTCAAAAATATATCTTATTTCACATTATGAATTCTTCATCCTTTTATATAAGAAGATAGAATGTATGCTTCATCATTGGTCTACTGGAGCCATGCTAGGCATTGCAATCATTGGTTATTAATTCTTTCAGAGTTGCTTATCTTTACAATGCTGTTATTATCAAATAAATCATTCTCCTGAATTGGCTCACTTTGAGAAAAGTTTTAAGTTTGTATACTGAGTATAAGAAGTTTTGCTAAATGGAGGGGAGCTGACATAGTTTCAATTAAACTCACAAAAAGAGTAGTAGAAGCCACATGTAGGTTTGGAGGTTAGTTTGTGATTAGAGAAAAGAAGAAAAAGCTTGAAATAATTGTTAACGGTGAACAAATGAGAAATCATTAAATAAAGATTAGAATCATTAAATGTCACTCTGATAGCATATCCCATGATTAGGCTTTGAAAGAAATTGACGCATTGGCATTAGGATCAAATTATGACCACATCAATCTGGATGCTCCTTCCAATAATGCAAATCCCAATGTATTCATAAATTGTCTTTCTTATGTGACTCATTCCATGGAATAGGACTAGATATATCAAATGATAATATTTGACAAGTAATAAGAATGGGCAGGTTGTAACTTGTTCAGGGTTGGGTGCAGGTATGGGGAAAATTTTTCTAGAATAATAAGTAATGAGATATTAGAAAAAAGTAAGTGTCTAAAGCTTTCCCTCCTGGAAGAAAGTCATGTCATACTGCTCAGCGGAAAATCATAAGTTCAGCAATGGGAATGGAAGCAATTATAGTCAAATTTTTAGAGCATCAATGGATAGGGTTGGTTCTGGGGGAATAAGGTTACAACAAAGGCATAGAGTAGGCTTAGTGTGAAGGAGAGGGAGATTTTTATAATAGCTAACATTTATATAATGCTTTTAGGTTTATGAGGCAATTTATGTACATTATATAATTTTATCCTCACAACAACCTTATGAAATGAGGATTCTTCACATGGGGAAATTGAAGTCCAAAGAATTTAAGTGACCATGTAACTAAGGATTTTTAAAGGCAAATTAAAATGCAGATATCTACTGGTACTATGTACAATTTCCATAAGAGGTAGCATACTATCTCTTAGATTTAAAAGGTAATGAGTTCATAGTTGGAGTGTTAGATTTCATGGCTTTAAGTGTGAGAAATTTCATAATTCCAGAGAGATGGTGAGATATAAAGTAACTTTTGGGGTCTGGCTGAAGCATAAAAAAGAAGAGGCTGAAAAATTGAGAGGTCACTTGTTAAAGGGGTCATGAGCATGAATATTAAGGGAACCAAGATTGATATAAGGGAATGAGATAGCAAGCTAATTCAATAAGGAAAAGGATAAGGAGACAGTTAGACATAAATGATAAATTTCAAAAGACAGTTATATAAATAGACTGAATTTACCATGAAAAAGTAAAGGTAATTGAATAATGAGGTAGCTAAATCACCTGAAAGCCATTATTTGAAGAAAAAAGTCTTCCCTGCTTTTTGTGGCCATGGAAGTCGGGGGTAATGAGACACCTCTAGTAGAGAAAGTTGTGAATAAAAGTGGGGTTCACTGAAAATGTGGCCTTGATGATCTCCTGGTCTCTAAAATTAGCTTATACATATTTCTTTTCAAGAATTTTTCAATTGCTAGTCTTTACTTTTTATTTTCTTTAAATTTTCTTATAAAACTTTCAGAGCATAATTTGAGGCTGACTTTTGTTTTTGTTTTCTGATGTTAAGAACCAAGTAGCAAAGGATACTGTGATTCAAATGTCTTTAATATAATTATGTATCTCCCTAGAACAAAGGACAGATATTGACTTCAACATCAGCTTCCAGCTCCAACAGTTAAGAAGCTTTATACTCCATTGGTTTTATGACTTTTTTCTAAATTCTAAATCTTTACAATTAAGCCTTCACCAGTAGAGTCATAAAATTTTCATTAATTCACTATAAATGAGTTTTCATTTTTCCTTTGTTTCTTAAGAAATATCATGATGAGAATTTTATACCATAGTTTAAATGAGCTTAATAATTGGAATTAAATAGCTGCTTTAAATGTACTAAAATCTAGAACTCAAATAAATTGAATGCAGATTTTAAAATAGTTATGCATGTAAAAAATATGTAACATTTTTGCCCAAAGCTTGTGTGGCCAATACTAGTGAGGTCCTATTTTCTTGAAAACTCGACAAAATACAATGTAAGTCTTTCAAATCACATTTTAAGAATGTGGGTATATGAATATGATAAGATTTATTTCAAATTGCATTTGAAATAGCCAACAGCAAAATCTGTGTATTGCTATATGACATCATATGTTTAGTTGTTGATGTCTTTTGCTATCTAATGCACTTTTTATGCAATTGAACTAGATGAGAATTTCCTTATTGGGCAAAATCAAGCCAGGAAAATTGGTGACAGAAATAAAAGGAGACTGTTACCTATTTTCTTGCTTTCATTCTTTTATGAAGGCAATGTTGTGTTTCCCTCCTAAGGTACATTGACTAGTGATATTAGACCTAATTATTACCACTGAAAACTCTTCCATGACTTTAATCAACACAGACAGGAGATATGAGGGCTCTAGCATCATTAAGAATAATTCACTGTCCATCATTCAATGGGCATTTATTAAGTTCCTGCTAAGTGCAAGGCACTATATTAGACACCAAAATAAAATAGCCTCTTCCTCCAAGAGCTGACATTAAAATGGACAAAATACCATGTGAGTGAAGAGTCAATATAAAATAATTACAAAATAGCTATCTATTTTTTGTGGCAGGAGAAGGAACTAACATTGACGACCAAAGACAAGCTTCAAGGAAAGGTAGCACTTGTACTGAATTTTAGGTCTTACAGGTTGAAATACGTTCTGCAAAATATCAATCAATAAATATCACCTAAGGCTTATTATTGATTTGATAGATTTTTACTTTCTGCATGTTAAGTGATGAAAGATCTAAATAGAAAGTCATAAAAATGGGATGAAGTTTTAGGAGAAGGAAATGGAATGGTTTTGCTGAAGGTTTTCATTTTTTTTCCATTTAATAATTTTTATTTTTTAGGAAAGTTAACATGGTTAATGCACTCTTTCCTCTGGCTATTGATAATCCTTCCCTAAGGATACCTCAGTTCAAAATTCATTTGCTACAATATTTACTAACATAGTTCACAGATAGGAACTGCTGTTGATGAATTATGAAATTTTGAAATCACTTTAGATAAATTCGTTGACTTAAAGTACCCCAGACCTTTCACTAAATTCCACTGAAATGGTGAGATGTGGAAGTTACCTTTAAGGCTATGCCAACAAAACATAAGCTCAGCTAAATCATCCCCCACTGGGAAGGTTTCAAGAGTAGGCCAAGGGACAGCTTTGATGTCTGTCATCTGAAAACAAACCTAAGTCTAGCAAGGCTCAAGACCAAGTTGGCTTCAGGGCAATACATTTATCAGACATAACAGCTCTCCAAAATCATCTAAGCGATAGAGGGTTTAGACTCTGGCAGAAGAAGGAAATCCCAAAGAATCATCAACCTAGAATAGTTGAAGCATAGGTAAAATGATGCAGATAGGATTTAAAACATAACTCTTAACAATAGTGTCTTTACAAAATGGACACACGGTGCAATAAAGGCCAGGATTTTATGCTTCATTTGAGTTTTCTCTTTTGATGTGGGTGTGTGGGTGGCTGTGGTGGTGAGGATTGGGTAAGGAAATAGGAGAGGGAAAAATAGAAGGAGGCAGGACATCACATGAAGAATAAAACTTACTGAACCAAATTCCAATATGAAAATTATCTAACTCAAAATAAATGTATTTCCACAAACCAGAATACTCACTTGCTAAATAGAATGTATACTCATTACATAAAAGAAGAGAAAGCATTTTGTTAAATTCCTACAACTCTGTTATGGGCTTCTAATGATTGTCTTCATTACATTTAGTAGCATCAATGTGTGAAGGCTTATTTGGAATCTAATAGAGACAAATTTGAAATTACCAAAGGCAGCTCATTTGGCAACTTAGGTTGGACCTGAATGTGAATGATGCTTACTAACATGATAAATCACACCTTAATCTACTAACCCAGCAAATCCCATTTTCATTTTTCTTGTTCCAATTAAACATTTTGTCTTCTTTATGCTAAATATGTGAAAAGATTTATGCTAAATATGTGAAAAGATCTTTTTGGTATAAGGGTGCTTATCATTAAGAAACAGAACTGGAATGCTTTGATGCACTAAGGTAGGACTATCATTTCTATTGTTTACATGCAAAGATAGACAGGATCACTTATTCTGTAATAATGGACTGACAGCACCAATCTTCCTTTGCTAAGCAACCCTAAACAGTCTTTTGTGGGATGATTCTATCCTATGATTTTCAATGAAAAGGAAACCAAAACTTTGAATGTACCTTAAAAAGAAAACATTTATTAAGACATAGCAGCTAATCAGAAATTTTTGAAAATAACATGGTTTTATAATAAATCGAACATTTGGGGTACACCTAAGTAGAGGTTCCAAATAGTATTTAAAATAAAATGGCACGGGGAAGCTGGGTAGCTGAGTGATTTGAGAGCCAGGCCTAGAGACAGGAGGTCCTAGGTTCAAATCTGGCTTCAGATACTTCCCAACTGGGTGACCCTGGGCAAGTCACTTGACCCCAATTGCCCACTCTTACCACTCTTCCACCAAGAAGACAATACACAGAAGTTAAGGGTTAAAAAAAACCCAACAAAACAAATAAAATAAAATGGCACATGATAAGTTTCTCCCATTATAAAAGAAAATGAATGGATGTTTGCAATGCATAACTGTAACTGTGATGACAAAACAACTAGCCAAATCAATCAATTTAGTTTGAATGGAAAGATGCTGGATCTGAATTGCTGATTGTATTTCATCAATTGTTAGTTGCTTGGGCTGATTTGATATGATATTATAATTAAATGATCAAACTAGTAACTTCTCATAGACCTAACCTAACTATATATACACATAATATTTTAATTGATTTCACTTTAATTGATTTCAATTGATCAATGAGGGAAATTTAAGAAATAAAGACAGGAAAAACAAAAATATGAGATATTTTATCCATTACTATTTTTGATCGATCTTTTTATTCAAAACAATTAGAATGTGTAGATATAATGAATTAATTAAAATTAAACTGAAAGAGAAAAAATATTTTGACACATTCATCAACAATAATAAGAAAAATACATGTCTATAAGTATATACATAAATGCATAATATAACATGGAAAATCGCAGGGTGGAATTCCTGCAAGATACAGGGTCAAGTCTCAACCCAGAATTCCAGCTGCCCCCCCACCCCTCACCTGGGTGAGGGGCAGTTGGTGGCAGTTGGCTCCTGGGGGTTGAGGTGAGCAGATCACTCAGCTTGCTGTTCCCAATTATTGATTGCTTTGGAGCTTTGTGGCAAAGCCATTTTGGTTCTTCTCTGCAGTTTGCCTACTTAGCTGAATTAGACCTTTCCAGCAACACCATTATTATTACCATTTAGTTATTTTAGATATTAGGAGTGATAATTATAGGCTTTGAGGGCAAGTTAGTTATGAAGATTACCTCTCCTTCCTGGGGAGAGGGGCTGTTTCTACCTAATAGTTCAAGACTTCCCAGATCTTATCCTAATCCTTGAAGACCCTTCCTTCCTTCCCTTCATCATTTACCAGCAAACCTTCATCTGTTTGGTGTAGTGCCTGTTTATTATTTTGGGAATACTCACATCCATATTCAGCCTAGTTTCCTTTAGCTGTCCAGTCCATATAAGTCAGATTTGTTCTGTCCCTGATAACTA
The DNA here is from genome assembly GCF_016433145.1 of Gracilinanus agilis. Classification (NCBI taxonomy): domain Eukaryota; kingdom Metazoa; phylum Chordata; class Mammalia; order Didelphimorphia; family Didelphidae; genus Gracilinanus; species Gracilinanus agilis. The sequence continues at coordinate 461,415,949 of NC_058130.1, read as the reverse complement.
CAAGTCATCAAGTTTCACCTACTATCCCTTAGTCAAACCTGTGGGGAAAATAAGTTGAGAAAAGACAACATCATTAAAGAATTGTCTTGCTTAGCCTTGCCAAAGGAGTCCAGATCAAACCTCCATTTTCAACTGATTTCTAACTGCTTGTTCGGAGGGGATAGAAGGAGCACTGATCCAGTTTGTGCCCCTCCCTTTTCACTCAAGCCTGTCAGTGGGGGAGGAGTGAGTCCCACAGGTTTCTGGCCAACACTTCAGCTTCCCAAATATCTCTGTTAAAATCGACATAACAATAGGCATGCTTGAACATATACATACACATAAAATACACACACATGTTATGTGCGTGCGTGCATCTATACAATATAGAGATCACATATTGACAAGAACTTATCTGCTTTTTGCTAATCAAGGAGTAAGACTTTGAGAAGTTAAGTAATTTGCCAATTACCACAATTACAAATTAGAAGAGATAGAATTCAGATATACACATTATAATTCAAATTATAGTGTTTTTTTCTATAAAAAGACAAAGGCTATTCCAATTGCAGTCTTTGTATTTATTGTATTGTAATAATATGTAATTATTAAAAATAAAGATAAAATTGGTTGCTTGTTGGAAATATATATTGATTTATATTTTAGTATTTGGGTATGAGAACAGTTTCCTCCTGAAACAAAAAAAAATAAATTAATAATGTACTTTTTGTTATCATTGACTTCTTTCTATCAGGATATTTTGAAGAGATATAAAATAGATTATGATGCTGGATGAACTTCCATTACATTTTACTGTTAACTTCTTAGTGATATAAAATCATAAGTTTAAATTAAAACTCTTCCAAGAATTTAGAGACATTATAAAACATACAAAACAACATATTTGCTGATTTAATAACTAGACTCAATATCAAATGAATGAGATTAGAGAGCTTCTGAACTCACCCATTCTAAAAGATATGAACATAGGAGTTGCCAGTAATTATGGGTACATCTTGAACTTCAACATCCCTTCCATTTTTTTTTTACTTTTTTATTATGTTATCCAGTCTGATGGATGTGAGGTGGCACCTCAGAGTTGTTTTAATCTGCATTTCTCTAATAACAGTGATGAGACATGTTTTCATATGACTAAAGACAGTTTTAATTCCTTCATCTGAAAATTACCTGTTCATGTTATTTGACCATTTATCAATTGAGGAAGGCTTTGAATTCTTATGTTTTTTAATCAGTTCTCTATATTTTTGATAATTGAAATTTCTTTTCAGAGATGTCTTTGTTGCTTGCTGTAAAGATTTTCCCCAGTTTTGTTGTTTAGCTTTTAATCTTAGTTGCACTGACTTTGTGCAAAATATTCTAAATTTGATTTAGTTAAAGCTCAATGTTCTCTATGTCTTGTTTTGTCCTAAATTCTTTCCTTATTCATGGATCGTAAGGGTAAACTATTTTGACATCCCCTAATTTCTTTATATTATAACCATTTATTTCTAAATTAAGTGTTCATTTTGACTGTATGTTGGTATATTGCATGAGGTGTTTTCCTCTGTTAAATATCTACTATACCGTTTTCCAGTTTTCCCACCAGTTTTTGTGAAATAGCTAATTTTTCTTTCAAAAACTTATATATTTGGACTTGTCAAACACTAGCTCATTATGGTTGAATGTCTACTCTATTCCATTTGACTGCCACTCCATTTCTTACCCAGTACCAGATCATTTTGATGGTATTTGTTTTATAATATAATTTGAGATTTATAGCCAAGCCACCATTCTTCATACATTTTCTTTATATTCCTTCACTTGCTATTTCAGGTCTTTTGTTCTTCCAGATATTTTTTTTTTATTTTTTTCTTAATTCTAGGAAATAGTGGAGTAGATTGATTGGTATGGCACTAAATAAGTAATTTAATTTAGTTAGAATTGTCCTTTTTATTATATTGGCTTGGCCTACTGATGAGTAATTAATGTTTTTCCAACTGTTTAAAAAAACCCTTACTTACAGTCTTAGATTCAATAATAGGTATTAATTAGAAATCAGAATAGTGGTAAGGTCTAGAGCGTGGGGGTTAATTGACTGGCTCAAGGTCACACACCTAGGAATTGCCCAAGGTCAAATTTGAACCCAGGACTTCTTATCACTGGGCCTGGCTTTTCCACTCATTCACCTAGCTGCTCTCTTTCCAATTGTTTAGATGTAACTTTATTAGTGAGAAAGTTGTTTTGTAGTTGTGATCCTGTAATTCCTTGGTTTGCCTTGAAAAGTAAACTCCAAGGTTTTTATATTGTCTATAGTTATTTTAGAGGGATTTCTTTGTCTATCTCTTGCTGTTGGATTTTATTGGTAGTAAAGAGAAATGCTGGTTATATATTTGGGTTTATTTTCAATCCTGAAAATTTGCTAAAATTATTAATTGTTTTGATTTTTTTTGGTTGATTCTCTAACATTCCTTAAGTTTACCATCTTATCAACTGCAAAAAGTGATAGCTTAGTTTTCTCATTGCCTATTCTAATTCTTTCAATTTCTCCTACTCTAATTGCTATAGCTAGCATTTCTCTATTCTCATAGCACAGTATTGAATAGTTGTGGTTAAAATGGGAATCTTTGTTTCACTTATTAGCTTATTGAGAAGGCTTCAGTCTTGTCCCCATTACAGATGTTTGTTGATACTTTTAGATAGATGTTGTTTATCATTTTGAGAAATGGTCCATTTTTCATTCACTTCACTGTTCTTTCATGTTTGGTGTTCTTAGAGTATAGTTAATAGTTATTGTGAAATTTCCTGTGAAGGATATAAGGAGAATTTTTCTGACTTCGTATCATCTTTCTGCAAAGATATATGAAATATTATTGCTTGCTATAGAATATACATATGTATTCATGCATGTGTGTGTGTGTGTGTCATTGGTTAGAGTACCACATTTGCATTCAGGAACATCTATTTTCATAAAATCAAATCTAGCCTCAGATACTAATTCGCTAGCTGTGTGATATTGGGTACATCACAAACTTGAACATCTCAGTTCCTCATCTCTATCTAAGTTGGGCTTTTCTTTTCTCATGTAGTTATCTCTATGTATTGTGTATTGACTTTCCTTTCTACAGAAGCTAAACTGCTAATCATATGTAGCAACCCAATCAAAGTTGGGAGCACCTTTATCAAAGGCTATTTTATCTCTCTGAGAGAACAACCCAAGGCTATCCCTCTGGCAATGAGCAGGTTATTTAAATACAGACATCCCCAGGAATATTCATGTGCATACTCCTTGGTTACCATCTCATATACCAATATAGTTTCAATTGCATGTCCCTATTTTTATCTTTCATTCCTAAAACCAGCTGATGATTTGCAATGAATCAGGATTTGTGGGTATCAGGAATACCTGGTTCAAATTCTCCTACCTCAGACTCTTACTACCTTTGTGAATCTAGTTACATTTAAACTCTGAATGTGAATCTAGTTACATTTAAACTCTGAATTTCAAATATTTTATCTGTAAAATGAGGGAGTTATAGCAGATAATTTAAAAGAACAAGTATAGCTCTAAATATAAGCTCTTATGATACTATGAAATTCATAGATATGTGTACAGCTGGGTTCCATATAGCTCTAAAGATAATAATTAATATTTCACATTCCCATGTTAGCAGATCAAGGAGAGATTTCCGGTTAGGGGAGATATTCCATTTCTAGACCTCTGGACTCCATCAACCAATTAGAAATCCCAAAAGTATATATCCAGGAGGTAAGGAAAAAGACAACACTTTGTTCCCCAATTATTCACCTCTTTAAAAACTAGAAAAATAAGGAAGCAGTTCTAACATATCAGGAATTGGAATTTTGCTATACAAAAGAAAAAGAAAAATTGAAAGATAATGTTAGGAAATACTATAACATTGGAAAATGATATCAAACTTTCTATCTTCGATTCCCCTGAAATTTAGATAGCTTTTAAAAATACTTTTTAAATAATTCTCACTTGGACAAGCAAATTTTATCTACAGGCTTTATCCATTTGTATTAGTAATATAAGGGTTAAAAGTAGGAGTTTGACCAAAGTGAAGAGAGCAGTTGAATAAAAACAGTTTTATTTTGAAAGTACAGATAGAAAATAGAAAAGAGGAAAGAGAGATTATTATTCTTATGTCCTATAACTATACCTAAAATTCCTAATCCTATCTAAAATTTCTTACATCCTACCTCTAACTGTCTTCTGAGGACAGTTTCTTCTTGGCTGGCAAATATCTGGCCAACTCTAACCTACTCTATAAATGGTTCACTAACTACCTAACTCCCTAAATAATTGACAGCCACCATGCACTCACTCCTTCAATCAGTTTCTATAACCCAAAGGTCAGTATCCAACTTCTAGTTGCCGTTGTCTCAGAGACAGACCTCCTGCTCTCTTGAGATCCACAGGAAAAAGCCCCTAACTTTCAGCTCTCCTTCCTTTCCTCACGTATGGTCTCCCTGATAATGGAATTTTTAGCTCTGGCTCACTGACTCCAGTTAGTTCTGATCTACTTAGAAACCCTGCTCTCTTGCCTCTTAAGGAGACAGAGGGAGAGATTAAGAAAATCCCTTGAACACTAGACAGAACATTTTTTTGTTTAATATGTCATGTGCTATATAAGATTATCCCTTAATCATTTATTTGTATTTTGCATTAAATAAGGAACTAGTCCAAGTAGAAAAAATAACCAAATATCCGCATTTTAAAACTCATAGGATTCACCAAAAATATCCCTTTGTATGGCAAATTCATTATTTTCATCTAAATTTCAGACTCATTCCCTGGGGGAAAGACATGTATTTGGTATAACTCAAGTCAATCCCAGACTGTTAATTTTAGTGTGTGTGTGTGTGTGTGTGTGTGTGTGTGTGTGTGTGTGTGTGTGTGTGTATGTGTGTATATATCAATATATTGAGGCCAAAGAGTGGAACTCTCATATTTAAGAATCCTGGCCTGGGACTATCATGTTCTTATTGAAGAGTAGATTATTCACACTGATCCCAGATCCCAAAAGAGGATTTAAATCAGCCATCTTCTTTTCATAAGTCCACAGATATGTAGCTTCACCTCTTCTACTTCTTTCTTGAAGAAATAGTAGTCAAAACACTTTGGTACTATCATTTCTTTGGAAAAAGACATGTCAATTGATTGTCCAATGGCCAAATCAAGATCCCAAATATATCTCAAATAAAAATCTCCTCCACTGATAACTATTCTACTCTATTGACTGAATCTATCATGAGAATGTAAATTTATTGAGAAAATGTCATTTTAGAAGTGGTCTCACAAGGGTAGAGTAAAAGAGGACTATCAATTTCATTCTGTATGCTTCTTCTTCTGTAGCCTAAATTTATATTATTTTTCCTGTCATGCCACATTATTAGTCCATATTGAATATTTGTTGAATTAACACTCTTAGAAATTTTACTTTCATAAGGCATTGTTCAACAATATCTTTGCTTACTATGCTTTTTAATACAAATTAAAAAAAATTAAACAGAAGGATTTTATATTTGCCCCTTTATAATTTCCTCATAATAGATTTTGATCATCTTTCTATATGGTCACAATTTTTAAGTTCCTAATTCTAGTGTCTAGTATAATAATTAATCTCTTATTTTTTATCCCATAAAATATTTTTAGAATGTTTCTTAGGGGTGCAGCTGGGTGACTCATTGGATTTAAAGCTAGGTCTAGAGATAGGAGGTCCGAAATTCAAATCTGGCCTCAGACACTTCCTAGCTGTGTGACCCTTGGCAAGTCACTTTATCCCCATTGCCTAGTCCTTACCGTTTTTCAGCTTTACATTGCTTCACATTACTGATTATAAGACAGAAGGGGAGGCTTTTTAAAAAAATGTTTTCAATGTGTATAAGAAAATCAATGAATGTTTAATTCTAGTCATAGATAAAATATTGAGCAAAACTTTGAAGGTGATCACCTATCACAGCATTGGTGAACTGCTTTGTGATCATGTGTCCGAACTGCAGCTTCAAGCTGCCTGTGAGCCCCTTGCATTATCCTGACTGCAGAAGGAGGAAGTGCTTGCATCGGGCAACTAGACAGAGGGGCAGAGTATGCAATGCATGTCTTCAGATGCTGTGGAGAGGGGGAACAGTGCAGCCCCCTCCATACCACTCAGGCATCTATGCCATGGCTTTGCCAACATGGAGTCCTATAACATTTCATCTGATATACACATGCTAAAAGGAAGAATTTAAACTGGACAGTTTTAGAATAGAGAAAGCATTGGTTAGGACAGGAATATGGATTGTAAATATCTTCTAGCACATGTTCAAAGGACAAAACTGAAAAAGATTGATTAGATCAGTAGTTATACACTGTGGCAGCATGAAGCTGGGCAAGTAACTTCATCTTTTAGTACCCCTCTGCATTGGTAAAGGTAATTCTTTCATAAGTAGTTACCATCACAATGAAAAAAAATAATTCTAGAACCTCTTAAAGTTGTTGTTGTTTTGTTTTGTTTTTACTTTATCTCTTTGGGTACTACTGGATTATATCTCTGAAAAAATGTAGTATGAACCTAAATTCTTTGAATTAGCTCTTTGATTTTTCTCATTTTTTTCAGCCAGGGAAGACTCAACCTGATGGCTGTCTTCCTGTTTATTAAATACCAAGCTATCGTGTAGTTGTTTTGCTTAGTCTGTTCTTTCTTTTTTTATCTACTCTATTTTTAAAAGATCTTAGAAGTTAAAATAATTATTGCTTTGTAAGATTTTTTTTAGATATTGTGACGTGATAATAGTTTTCCCAACCTATTCCTAAACTTTCTTTTATTATTTCTCTCAAGATGAATTTTTTTAGTTTTTATAGCACAAAGGCTCTTGGCTCACAATCTAACTGACATTCAGAGAGCAGGCAATATCCCTAGGGGGTGAGTGTCAACTGTTCACTTCAGGGTTCTAAGGATAACTCTAAGAGGGTGAGAGTACATAATAATGTTGTTCATAAGCTATCATCTAGGGTGTTCCCTTCAATACTATGCCAATATTTAATATGTCCTCACTATCAATTAGACGATATGTGATAATTTGCTATTTTCCTAGAGAATTTATTGTAGGAAGGACCAAAGTAGAGGAGTATACCCTTCAACACTCCAAAGGAAAAAAAAAATCATGGCTCATTCTCCCCTCTCCATGCCCACTCAACGCCTAGGGATAATGTACTCAAAATTCATGTGGATGTTTTTAAAAATTTACTCTTTCCTAACCTGGGAATCTTCCTGTGCCTTCAAATATACTTCCACATGTGATATAGCTGATAGAAAAGCCTTTCTCTTGCAACTGTCTTGAAGTCTCTCAGCTCACTACTCCCTGAGATCAGCTGTGGAAGCTCCTGGTAGAATCTGTTCCTGACTCCAATTCCTGATGTCTAATGCTTCTTCTGATTTTTCAAAGCTGACAGGGACATAACTTGATCCATTCTCTCTCCAATGCTGAGCAATAAATTCCATGATGGCACAAAAATAAAAAAGACAAGAGACATGGAAATATCTTATGCTGAAGTCCACAGTGACTAGCCGGAAGTGAGGCTGATGCCCTTCTCTACTGCAGAGGCGTATAATAATTTTTGGCAAGATAAACATGAAAGAAGACAAAGAGTAAGTCCTCTTAAAATTTTACTATACCCTCTTAGTACTGGTTCAATTGCTAATTAAAAGCATTTTCATCACCCAAAAAAAGTGAAGAGAAAACTACTAGAAGTCAGAATTTGAAGGAAAGAGGGAAATAGTCTCTCTCAACCATTTCTGCAAAAGAAGGGAAAACTTATGAACAATTCCTATTACATGCCAGGCATGTACCTTTTAAGTCCCTTTATTTATTCAATTCTTATCTCATTTGGTAACCATCACTCTGCAAAGTAAATGCTATCATTATCTCCATTTTAAAGGTTAGGAAACTCAGTTTAAGTGACTTGCCCAAATGGACACAGCTAATAAGTGTCTGAGGCTACATTTGAACTCATTTCCCTGAGTCCAAGCCCAGCATTCTCTCTACTCTGCCACCAAGTTGCCTTTGCAATAGCCTTTTCAAGCACAAGAAAATCTTTGTTGTCTAGACCTCCTATTACAGTTCATTAAGTTTATGTATTTGTTTTATAAAACACTAAATCAATAAGGTAATTAAAACAGTAACCAGTGTTTTTAATATTTTCATTGCGAAACTGTGAACAATAAACACAATAAACATTTTTTTTCCATTTTTAACTTTTTTACAACTCTTGCTACTATTTCATGTTTCATAACTGAATTTTTGTGGTGTAGCTTTTCTACATATTTTCAAGGTGTTTATAGGTTTGATGAAATTTTCCAGCTCCTGTTCTAAGCCATATGTTCCCCTTCAGAGTTTTTCAGGAAATCCTAATTTTACTTCTATTATTTTATTTTAATTCTTTGATTAGGCCATCCAACCACTTCATTATTTTTGTGGTCCCTCCATTCTAATCTCTGAAGTTCTAGTTTCAGAATTCTCTCTTTCTAGAATGTTCTCTTATTCTCTTCATCCATAACTCCTCCTCACCACATAATTATAATATTATTTATTTATCTATTCACTGCCTCACTGTTTTATTTCATGTTAATTCATGTACATTTTTTCCTTATCCTATTTTTAGTTGTAATTTTTTATGGATTTTGACCTATTTATATCTCCATTGAGGTGAGAAAAAGGAGGTATATTTTAATATATCCTATGATTCAGTCATTTCATTGGAATTCTTCTTTTTTTTCTGACCAGTACTGGAGAATCTTTTCCTTTAAGGCTAGCAGAGATAAACCTTCACTTTCTTTTGATGGAGTACAAAAAGTTGATTCCTTTTCAAAGGATCTCACTTTTTCCTGCATGGGAAGAACCTTAGTTTTCATTTATAGCTTCAGAAATGATTCATTCTCCCTATCTTCCTTGTCACACTTTTCAAGACCCCCAAACTCCTATTACATTCAGTTTAGTATTCTCCTCTTTTCCCTCTGTTTTCCTTTGAAAGATTTCCAGTCTTTTAATAAATAGTTCCTTTTCCCTGATACTAAAGACTAAATACAGATTCCTATAACCTTTTCTTTTCCTTATTCCTCTTGTCATGAAAGCAACTTTCAATTTGTTCAGTTACCTTTTTCAGCGGAAAAACCCTTCTACGGTAATCTTATGACCAAAAAAGTTCAGAGGCTCAAAAAAATTAAGAGGTCTGTGCATAATGGCACACACTTATAACCCAGTTACAGGAGAGGGAGGTGAAAGCTGAGGGTGTCACTTGAGTTTGGGAGTTCTAAGAGGCAATGAAATTATATCAAATAATATCTTCGAAACTGGCATGAATATGAGGAGTTTATCAAGATGCCTAAGGAGAAACAAATTGGCTATAGTAAAAGAAGCAGTTCAAAGTTCTCTTGCAGAATATTAGTGGAATCAGATCACCATGTTAAATAGGGAGAACCCATCTTTTTAAAAAGTAGTCAACAGAGAATAGAGTTGCTTAATTTGTGGTGAGATTCAGGAATTTATGTCAATGAAGGTATTTATGGTTCTGTGCAAATGTATGTGTGTGTGTATGGATCAGATGGCACAGTGGATAGAGCAATGGGCCTTGATTCATGAAGACCTGGCTTCAAATTCAGCCTCAGACACTTTCTAGCTGTGTGACCCTGGCAAATCACTTAACCATATTTTCCTCAGTTTCCTCAACTCTAAAATGATCTGGAGAAGGAAATGGTAAACCACTCCAGGGTCTTTGCCAAGTAAACCCCAAATGGGGTTACGAAGAGTAGGGTGGAAAGACTGAAACTACTGAATAAAAACAACACTGTTCTTGTTAGGTATATGTATGTGTGTATGCAGATATACAAATGATATGAGGATATGACTTTATATACATATATAATGCATATTTATGTAGAATATTCAATCACTGCTACTAATTGAAGGAAATGTAGATAGCATACTACAGGAATCCTTATTAAGTAGCGTGTCCTATCAGGGAGCATGATACGTATGTATAGCAAGAGCTATCTGTGTACATGTATGTATATATGCACACAAATACATATATACATGTGCATATATATGCACATGCATGCATATACATTTATACAAGTCTACACCTAGCTAAACATGCATATATGTGCACATATATGCATGCATTTATTCTTGTATATATATACCATGTGCACATATATAAATGCATATACTTAAACATATTTTATTTATATATGTGCATATTTATGTATAGATACAAGGCTTCCTTTGTGTAAATATTATCTTATAAACTGAAAATATTATTCTGAGAAAGGGGTTGTTAGGCTTCACCAGGTTGCCAAAGGGATCCATAATACAAACAGGTTTAAGAAACTATGCTCTAGAATTCATTGTATGTCCATATAAATATAACAATGCACATTTATCAAAATTTAAAACTTTTCTAAAATCCTTTTCCAGAGCAGCCACAAAACATAAGCAATACATATGTTATTAGCCTCATTTTATAACTGAGGAAACTGATGAGCTAATGTGCTTTGATACTTCTTGCATGGCAAATGTCAGGTCGAAGACCAAAAAACCACATCTTCTAAGTCCATTTCCAAGACTTTCGACTACTTTCACTTCCTACTTTTGTATTCCAACTTGTGTTTTGAGAAAGTGACAGAGTGCCTCACGAGAACTGTCAAACCTGATGGCCACTGCCCACTCAGATAAGGACAAATGCCACTGCCAGAAGGAACATTGCTACAATGAATGTACTTCTGGATGAGAGACTGAAGACCTTGCGAGCTGAAGAAATATTTCATCATTCCTGCTGATTGAAGGGAGTGTAGACAGCACAGATAGATCCTTAGTAAGAGAAGTGTCCTGTCAGGAAGCATGCTGTGTGTGGCAAGAGCTGTCATTTGGAGAAAGCTTTGTTCATGTCTTGCTGCTCATTTATCTTGCTCTTGACCTCTCGTCTCATTTTGATTTCTTGCCCTTGTCCCAGCTTCTGTATCTATAACAACTCCTGCTGTTTGCTGTCATGTGTGGCTTTGCAACTTGACTACTTCTGACCCTCAGCTTGTACTCTGGCTGCCACAGTAGACATTTTAGCAATTGTCACCCTTTCCACTGGGAATGGCTTTGTAGGCTCGCTCACTATGCTGTTAACCCTCGCTTCACTCTAGCTACCTGACCAAAATGTGACAAGATAGACTGGAAGTCATTCTGTTTCATTTGTATTTGGGAAAACACTAAAATGGGATTGATAAATCAAAATCCAGGAACAGGCAGCTCAGGGAACTCGAGCTGGGGTCAGTAAGAGAAAGCAGCCGAAAAGAAAATCAACCAAGTCAAGAAAAATGACTGAGTAAAGCATTTGGAAGCAAAGGCCAGGTGGTAGTCTAGAGCAAATGGAATTAATAAAGTTTAAAGTGTGATGTTGTCAGAGGCAATTACAAACAACACGTCTAAAGAAACAAGTTCCTACAGACATAGCACTACTAATCTTAAAGTAATGCCTTTTGCTAGAGCCAAACTATCCTTTAGGGCCTGACCTATTTGATCTTCAAATTGACAGGATGTAGATTCATTAGCTAGTTCTCCCATTTCAGTGAAAGGGGTGGAGGGGAGATTCCCTGATGGCCTTGGCCCCCTGGCTAGAGAAGTGCTATTGGAAATCTTGTTAGGTATCTGTATGCATTTTAAACACTTTCTGTAGACATGGTCCCATTGTTTTGTTGTCATCTGTTTTTTTTTTTTTCTGTTTATGTGTGCTCTTTTTATGTGTCTATATCTTTTCTATATTATAAACACATTGTCATTTTATGAGCAAAAGGCATATTTTATGATGTCTTTCATTTTTAATAACCTCTATAATACTTAGGATGATTCACTGAATCACACTGTTTGTTGATTGGTGTATAAATTGAATAAAGATATTCAAATTCCCAATTAATATACCAGAGACAAAGTGTTAATATTGACTTTATTTACCACATTGTCCCTAGTAGCTTATCTTGTTATTATGTAGATCTGATCTTTTTGCTAAACTAGTATAGATAAATTGCTGCCCCCAAAGTTCCTTTTCCTTGAATGACAAGGCTTATGTGCCTATGATTCCAAAGAAAGAGTGGTGAAGGCAGAATTAAGAACAGCACCTGACTTTGCTGCTAACGTGTAATCCTAGGAAATACACAACCGCTATTATTAGCCTCAGTTTCCTCAATTGTCAAATAAAAGGTAAGATTAAATGAGTTCTAAAAACTTTCTGGTTTCTAAATCTAAGATTATAATTGCTCGGTGCAACTCAGAACAACCCTAAAAGGCATTTTGAAATAATTAAACATTGTATTTTTCACTTTTTCTTCTTCCTTTCACACAACTCTTCTACCCTATCCTATTCTAATGCTGCTTTTCCTTAGATCAGAAGATAACTCATGAATTTTTCTCACCAATATCTATTTTTCATTCTTATTGGTCCAATACAGAGTGAGTGCTCAATCCTCTTCCCCAATTCCAAAGACCCGATTGTATTTAAGCCTCTTATTATTTAGACAAGAAAAATGAGTATTTTCTTCTCCCAAGTGAGTTGAATGACTTGTCCAGGATCATAAAGGTGGTAAGTATCAAAGCTGATATTTGAACCCAGGAAGTGTGGCCAAAAACAGTACTTTATCTATTCTATGTGACTCTGGTCAGTATAATTTAATCAAAAGAGTAGAGGACATATAGGCAATTAGATATAACAGGAGGTAAATGCAGGAGTTGGAGTTAGGAAAACCTGAATTTGAATCTGACCTCAGAATCTTATGAATTGCATGACTCTGGTCATATAAATATTAGTTTCTCAGTGACACAGGTTATACTTTAAGATATTACATTACACAATGAATTCATTTGCACTTTATAATATTAAAATGTCAGGAGCTGTAAAATTGATGAAAAGATATGTCCTTTCCATGTGTATCTCAACATCCTCTTCCTAAAAAATTGAATAAGATTTTTTAAAAAAATCTGTCAAAATTAATTACATTGATTTTTAGAAAAAAAATATATATATATTGTAACTTCTGGGCAAATAGAGATATTCCATCAAAAACTTTAATAATATAAAGAACTTTAACAAAATAAAATATTTCTGATGAAAGAAAGACTTCAATGAGAATTTTCAAATGCAAAAATAAGGCAAAAGGGGCTAGGTAGCTCAGTAGACAGAGTAATAGACTTGGAGACAGGAGTACTGTGTTCAAATTTGACTTCAGACACTGGACAAATCACTTAACCATGATTGCATAGCTTTTGCTGCTTTTCTATCTTAGAGCTGATAATAAGACACAATGTAAGAGTTTTTCTTTTTAAAGAGGTATCTACAAAAGGAAATTAATTGAACAATGGGAAGAGACTCTGTAATGACTGAAGACTAACATTCTTATTGGGGGAGTAGAAATAAGTGTCACTTCATAATTGAATGACTTCAAAAAATAATAATAGAATTAACTAAGATGCAGAATATCTATGAATGCACCAATTAAGTCCTCAAGTTTTCAAGAGGAAAAAAAAAGAGAGAGAAGGCAAAAAGAATGCA
>NC_058130.1:461367372-461402066 GCF_016433145.1 Gracilinanus agilis | reverse complement strand
TAATATATATGCTAATCCATTTAGACACAAATAAATAACATTATATAGAACTGTTACATTGCACTCAATATAAATGAATGGAGACATAAGAATTGTTCATGGATAGACTGAGACAATGTAATTAAATGAAAATTCTATTTAAATTGGCTTATTCATTTATATTATAAGAATCAAAGTATCAGAAAACATTCAATAGAACTAAAATAATCAAGTCAAAATTGATATATAACAAAAATTCAAGAATATCAAGGGAACAAAAAAAAGAAGGAAGGCAGACCAGCAATAAGAATTTTAAAACCATATTACAAAAGGAAATTGTCAACACAATTTGGTAGTGGCTAAGAAATAGAGTGATGGTTCAGTGGAAAAGATTAGATATGTAATACACATTAGTAAATGACCACAGCACTATAGTCTTTGAAAAACAAAAGATAAAAGATTTTGGGACAACAAATCACTGAGAAAAATTGCTCAGAAAATTGAAAAACATTTTGGCAGAAAGTTGACATAATCTCAGACACTTCCCAGTTGTGTGACGCTGGGCAAGTCACTTGACCCTCATTGGCTACCCTTACCATTCTTCTGCCTTGGGGCCAATATACACAGTATTGACTCCAAGATGGAAGGTAGGGGTTTAAAAAAAAAAGAAAGTTGACATAAACTAATATCTCATACTGTATACCAAAACCATCTATAATCACTTGAAAAAATGCTTTAAATTGTTTTTGATTAGAGAATTATAAAAGAAAACAACTGAGGCACTACCTCAAATCTATTATCATATAATATTATTATATTAGCTAATATAACTGAAAATAAAATATGTAAGAAGGGATATAGGTAAACTGAGAAACTAACATTGGTTTAATTGTGCATTGAGGCAATCATTCTGGAGAGCAATTTGAAACTATGGCAAAATGACTATATAATTGCATTCCCTTTTACCCTGTAATTCCATTACTAATTCTATACATCAAAGAAATAAAAAAGAATAAGGAAAATGACCTATACATACAAAAATACTTATGGAAGCTCTTTTTTTTTTGTTGGTAAAGAATTAGAAATTGAGGGGATACACAGCAGTTAAGGGATGACTTAACAAGTTGTAGTATATGATTGTGATAGAATACTGTTGTGTTATGAAAATGATGAACAGAATAAAAAAAGAAAAATCTCCAATGAACTCATGCAAAGTGAAATGAACAGAATGAGTGGAACGGTGTATACATTAATAGCTATACTTTATGCTGATCAACTGAGAATGACAGCTATCCTCAGCAACACATTTAATCCTTTCTCTTGGGGGGAAAATATGTCAAAGTTTTCTTTTATGGGGAAATATATTTGGGTATTGTTTCTCCTTTTAGGTCATTGTTTTCATGCATTATTTGTAAATATCATCAGAAGTAAAAAGATATCTTCCATTTCTAAGTCATACCTTTAGAACTGGAAGAATTTTTTGTTATTTAATGCAGCCACCTCATTTTTAGAGACAAGAAAAATAGAGTGCAAAGCAGTTAAGTCATTAGCTCAACTTTACACAGTAGTCCTGAAACCGAATCCATCTTACCATATTTCATAACATTACTCTGATCAAAGGGATAAAGTGTGTCTTTTTCTTTATTTCTAGAGCATCTATTTTTTAATAATACAAATTCAAATCACCATGCATGAGTTACTAAATAGACATGAGATGTATAATAAGATTTACAGTGTGTGGAAAAATGTTTTCATTGAAACATTTTGAACAATATTCATACTTCCACATTCATTGCTCAACAGAATAGCCATTAACTTAGAGAACACTTCTTCAAAAAATGGCTGACAGGGGCAGCTGGGTAGCTCAGTGGATTGAGAGCCAGGCCTAGAGAGAGGAGGTCCTAGGTTCAAATCCGGCCTCAGACACTTCCCAGCTGTGTGACCCTGGGCAAGTCACTTGACCCCCGTTGCCTACCTTTACCAATCTTCCACCTATAAGTCAATACACAGAAGTTAAGAGTTTAAAAAAATGGCTGACAAAAATGATTATTTGATAAGAAAGGATTATTTTTTTTATAGTCACCACTATTTAGGACACACTTTCTATAGACATAACCTATTTGATGTTCTATATATAGAGCAAATCAAGGTATTGAATATTGCCCAGGTAACCTTCTTCAGTTAAGAATACAGATTAAAATATTTTGAAAATAACAAAATAAAAGGTTTTTTTGGGGGGGTGTAAAAAGAGGCCAACTATTTCATTTAAGTAAAGTAGATCCTTTGAAAAGTGTATCATCTTTGTATGTACGCATTAGTCAAAGGGGAAATATAATTCCCTTTAAGTTGAAATATGATGAATGTTGTGTTTTGAAATCTATGACCTCAAATGAAGATTTTGGTGTTTTTCTTGTTTATTTTGCTTTGATTGAGTTATAAATCTTGACTATAGTTGTCAGTAGCTTAGTCTAAGCAAGCAAACTGACTTGACAGTTTTTGAATAATAATAATATCTAATATCTTCGTAGTGCCTTAAGGTTTTCAAGTAGCTTTACAAATTCTGCTTCATTTGACACTTGCAACAATCTTGAGACATATTTGCTGTACTTATTTTACTGTTAGAAATTGAGACAGAGGGTGACTTGCCAAAGGCAAAATAGCTAGTAACTATCTGAGGCAAGATATGAGCACAGGTTTTCCTGTGCCCTATCCACTGTACCAACAAGTTCTAGATCAGCTGTGTGGTAAAAATTAATTAGCAGAGAACCCAAAAAGCCAAACAAAATCTCCAAGCCAAAAAGAAATCATTTTATTGAGAGAGAACCAGTGTCGCAATAAAGCCAGACCTTGGTTGACAACTGAAGATTTTAAGCCTTGAGAGGGGACCTCTTATATACTAGTTATACAGAGGTGATGCCAATAATAAAGTGAGTATCCAATTCAAGGAAATTGTCCTGTGTCTTGGCCTTGTGTCTTCTTCCCCTGTTTCTTAGTTACTACAGTAGCCAGTCATGTCACTGATGTAATCTCTGCTTTTAGCATGAATGTACAGGAGGCTATGCTGATTCAGCAGAGGTCTGCAGAGAGAAATGAAGCTGAAACCTGTGGATTAAACTTAATCTCTGGCCCAATATCACTCCAGAGCAGATGCAAAGGTTAGCTGGCTAGCATAGAGGAAGAGTGAGTTGCAGTATCAGGACAAAATAGCTTTATAGTATTACAGAATTATAGAATATATAAAATAGAAAGTCACAACCATAAAGATAATGAAATGTCACATTCACAACTGGTTAGATAAGTCAACAGAGTGGTCAAGTGATTTTTATTTTACTTTCTCATGAAAAGACAACCATATATTGTGCATTTTATTTTCCTAAAGAGAAAACAAATAAGTAAACTCCCAAATAGTGTACAGGTCATATTAATAACTTATTTGTCTTTTTTAAAGTCACTCACTAGTACCAAAGTTGAGTACACTGACAAAGACTAGCCATATGAGTAACTTTTTTAGTATACATAACATATTTTTAAACATATAAGAATAGCTCACATGTATAAAGCATATAAAGTTTACAATGTGTATATGTGTATGCAATAGAAGTAGTAGTTTAGGCATTAGTGTACCCACCTTACAGAGGCTAAGGAAAGGTAACTTAAAACACTTCCCAATCTGCCTTTCTATTTGAATTGTAGCTTATTTTCACCTCATTTTGTTTAATATGCTACAATGACCTACTTGCTATACACTAAGAATCTATGACTTTTAACAAGCTGTGCCTTGTTTATTCTGTACTCACCTATACTTTAGGTACCCAGGCTTCTTTTAAACTTCACCTGCACTGTCATGTAATATATATATATATATATGTATACTTTATAGAGGCATATAAAATGCAAATATAAATGCATATGTATGCATATAATTATGCAGATATATATGTATACATATTTGTATGCACGTATACATATACAGGATGAAATTGGGGACTTTTTTATTTCTAGCACTTATCAGAACATCTTGCATACTTTAGATAATAAAGGTATACATGCCAACTGCATGAATTAATTACTTCTGAGTCCATCTTTGTGGGTATTATATGTCAGACATGAATAAGCTATTCTTTCCTCCTATACCACACTAAATGGTACTTTTTAAAATTCACTGATGCATGTTAATTCATTGAATAGATTTAATCTTGTTCTGTTAACTTTGAAATTCTACATATTACTTGTATGATTAAAGCTTCTAAGGAACATGTAGATACCTCAAATAATTCAATATGTATCTGAATGAATTCTATAATTTTCTAATTTAAATAAGTCTATTTAAATCCATGATGGGGAGATTGATTTAAAATTAATTATTTAGTTTTCTATTTATAGTAGGAAGAATAGCTGATATTAATGCTAAATTGAAGATGGGAGACTTCAAAATTGTTCAATATATAAATCAAAACTATTTCCATGTATAAATGTGTACATAGACAAATATATGCATAAATACATTTTCATACACACACTATATGCAGATGTATGCTAGGATTTCTTCCCATGATCATAAGAAGCACAATTCATTTGAAATGATAGCAAGTATAATGAATTCTGCCAAGAAAAGCAGAGATAATTAATGAAACCACTGAAAAGAAGAAATTATTACTTATTCCAGAGAATAAGCTAAGGAAGTATGTCATAAATGTTCTTTTGCCCATCAATTTCAAAACTGTTCAAAGACACCTTCTCAAAGACACCTTCTACCATTTAAGCTTTGCTCCTCTAAAGAACCCCAGAATTTATTTATGCCGTTTCCATGATCACCACTATTTACTTTCATTAATAGTTGTCACATGATTCATATGTATATATATGCACTATAACAATTACACCTACCTTGAAGTGTTAATAAATAGGATAAATGGCCATACATTGATATGAGAAAGACAGAATAGCCCTGATAGCTGAGGAAGTGCAGTTCATGGGAACTTAACAAGGACTCCAGCTCTGAGGGTACTACAGCAAACTGTAATACCATGTATGAATCTTTAATCCTTCAATAGATAGCTTTGTTCTGGTCATTGATATTCTGCTTCTGATTGCTCTGAATTTGGGTTATGGTTTTTGACTAACTGATATGCCTGTGTACAATATATTTGTCCTAGATTGACTGCCAATCCCTCTTGAGATCTTTAAAATGATAGATTTGGAGTTGAGTAGACAATCTTAGAAAAATTAAATTGTTTGCCTGATGTCACATTGGTAACAGTATCAGGATACTGCCAATTATTAAATTAAATTAAATAATTTATTTACATAAATTATTCATAAATAATTGAATTTAAATAAAATTTCAATTTAAGAAGATTTCACTCTGTTCTAGGCTTTGTGCTAGGTGTGGGCTAAACTGAAACAAAATGGTAGTCTTTTGTAATTTCCCAAATTTTTGTAACAAGATAGTAATTTCCCTTGGGGGACCTATATTTTAGAAATTGGAGACTATAGTTAAAAATAAGTAAATACTAGATAATTTCTGGGGACAATGAATATTATTATCTGGTATATCAGGAGTGGCTTAGTGCACAAAGTTACAATGAAGCTGAACCTTGAGTGAAGTGAGAATTCTTGAAAGATAGAGGCTAAAAATGGCTTAATTTCAAAATCATTTTTAGTACTTGACAGGAGAAATGGCAGTTTTCATTTGAGTAAAACTAGTAGTATAGTTTAGCTGAAAAAGTGAGTTCATGAGGAGGATTCTAGAAGAGATTTGGAAAGGTATGAGCTTGTTATTGATTGGGAGTATTTTAGAGAGTTGCAATGGAAAGTTGAGTAACATACCACAGAACCCAAGGATATCTCTGCAATGATGATGGGTTTCTCTTTTTCTTCTTCTTTTACCCTGTTCACAAACCTCCAGGTACAAGGACAGTCTATCAGCATTGTTGGTTGTATTTATTCATTTAATCCTTCTTTTAGTTTTGTTTGATTATTGTGATTGTTCATTATTTTGTTGGTTTTGTTATTTTTTCAGCTATGACCAGTTTGCTACTTTGGCTTGGTGAGAAGCATTGTGGTAATTAACTGATTTCAAGGAGATTTGAATACTATGTTCTTATGGAGTAATTTTTTTTTAATTCTTTCCATTTTTATTTCCTCCTGTTGCTCTTTTTCTATAGTCAATTCAGTCAGAAATTATTATGGTTTTGTTTTCTAAATTGCTATACAGCATTAACAAATATTCACTCCTATTCCTTTCTCATCATTGGGGTGATTTTCTACATCTTGTGCAAAGTAATTCACTAGTGTAGAGCCAGTCTGACTCCACATTTTATCCTTGCTTAATCTTTTTATACGTTGGAAATCAACCTGCAGGAAAGAGTATCCTGTAGCTAATTCCATTTCCTAATATGGGAAGAGTTCATCTAACACTATACCCATGTCCTCAAGGAAGGCTGTAACAGCCATGATTGTCTTAACCTTATAAGCAAATTGTTCTACTCCTGTCTATAAAAGCAGCTCCCAGTTTGAACTGGGACTATATGGTGCTGAAAATTCCTTTCATTTTATTTTCTGACTTTGCCTTAATGGACCAGGATGAGGTCCAAATATAGACTGCTTTTAATAATCCCTCTAAATCATAAGGAATAGAAATATGAAGAGATCAGGTCAAGATGGTGAAGTAAATATCCCTTGAAGACTGTCAATAATCCTCCAAATGATCACAGAAGAACCAAAGCACATCATTAAGAATACTGGAGAAAAAAAAAAAACAACAGAAGAAGGGATAAAGTAGTGCTCTGGCCAAGAATAATGTTGAAGATTTTTTTCACTGTGTGAGAAGAGAGCACTGAAAAATCCATAGCATAACTGAGATGCAATACAGCAAAAGGCTTAGGAGAAAGAGCACAGTTTTCTGAGTCTAACCTTAGCAGAGTAAAAGAACAAACCAAATCAATAAGCAGCAGTTGTAGGAATGTTGTCCAGCAGAGTCTAACCTGAAACAAAGGCCAGGCACAACCTATCACAAGCTAGAGTAGTAGAAACTCAGTCTCAAAAGGTCCAGCCTCAGTGGGATTAGGCAGAACCCAACCTGAGCCAGATGAATGAAACTACTATAAACTTCCACGCAGCAAGCCAAAGAGCCCACCTCTGCACAGTGGTCAATCTAAGACCCAGACAGCTGAATTGAACCCAGGCACAGTACTAGAACAGGACACTACTCCCTCCACCCTAGTGATTGAGGCAAACTTCAGCCTATAGACCATTTTAGGGGGAAAATTAACCCTGAAACAAATCCTTAGAAAAATTCAAAAAAAGAATAGAAAAAGAAAAAAAATAAGAAACTTAGAAAAAAGAACTAGAAAATAAAATAATGGAAAAAATGAACAACTTTGAACAAAAACTTACTGAAGAAAAGTGTCCTAAAAAAGGATGTACAATAACTCAAATGGGATAATAGCTTACAAAGAAAGGAAGTACACAGCCTCAAAAAAAGGGTTCCCTAAAAATAGAATTGGACAAATAGAAGCTAATGACTTCATGAGACAGTGTAAAGCAATAAAATAAATTCTAAAGAATGAAAATTTGAAATCTCTCATTGGAAAAACAATTGCTCTGGAAAGATATCCAGGAGTGGTGATCTTAGAATAATTAGATTGCCTGAAAGTCATGAACCAAAAAGCAACCTAGACATAATAATAAATGAACTTATTTGGGAAAATTGTCTTCATGTTCTTCAACGAGAGGGGGAAATGGATATTGAAATAATCCATCAATTATCTCTTTAAAGACATCCTAAACTTAAAAATTCCAGAAATATAATAGCTAAATTCCAGAACAACCAAGTAATGGAGAAAATATAATTAAGCAGAAAAAGAAAAGTTTAAATGTTGTGGACCATAATAAAGATTTGATAGATTAAAGGATTGGAAGACATAGAATATGATATTCTGCAAGGCAAAGAATATAGATATATAATTAAAAATAACCTACTTAGGAAAACTAAACATAATGCTCCAGGGGAAGAAATAGACACTTAATAAAATAGAGAAATTCTAGGCATTCATTTCTTATGAAATAACCAGAGCTAAAAAAATAATGATCAAATTCAA
This sequence comes from Gracilinanus agilis, assembly GCF_016433145.1. Taxonomy (NCBI): domain Eukaryota; kingdom Metazoa; phylum Chordata; class Mammalia; order Didelphimorphia; family Didelphidae; genus Gracilinanus; species Gracilinanus agilis. The sequence continues at coordinate 461,393,985 of NC_058130.1, read as the reverse complement.
TACACAAAAGAAACATCAAAAGGTAAAAAGGAAAATAAAACTCAAGGGATTCAGTGAGCTAAATGAATCATATCCTTGTAGGGAAAAGTAGTAAATAGTATAATTAAGGTCTCTATAATATAGAACATAACTAAAGTATTCAATACACAGTTAAAACAATCATGCAAAACAATAGTGATAACATTCTAGTAAGAATATGAAAACTAAGTTGCTAAAGATATCTATGATAATGAGTACCTAAAATACATGAAATACCTAGGAATCTTAAGTGAAAATACTTAAGAACCTTATCACAATTAGGCCAATGAATAATAACTTGCATAGCCAAAGATCAGACAGTAAATTGAGTATGATGGGATGATATTTTAAAAAAGGGATAAAAAAGGATAAGAGAAAAGAGAGAAAGTTAGGAATAAGTTATTCCATATAAGGAAGCACTTAAGAATCAATACAGTGGAAAGTAAGATGAGAGGGAGTTGTATCTATCTTACAAAAAATCATGGAAAATCTTATATCAAGTGTCTCTGATAAAGGTTTTATTTCTTAAATATATAGAGACCTGAGTCAATTTTACAAGACTATAAGACATTCCCTAATTGACAAATGGTTGAAGAATATGTACAAAAAGTTCTCACTTGTAGAAATTAAAATAATCTTTAGTCATATGAAAAATATGCACCAAATAACTATTGATTAGAAAAATGCGAATTAAAACAATTCTGTGGTACCACTTCAAACCCATTAGTCTGGGTAACATGACCCAAAGGTACACAATAAATATTGGATAGGATGTGGAAAAATTGGGGTACAAATATACTGTTGATGGAGCTGTAAACTGATACAACCATTCTAAAAAGTAATCTGGAACCATACCCAAAGGAAAGTAAAGCTGAAAATACCCTTTGATTCAGAAATATCAGTGTTTAACTTGCCTGTACAAACATATTTATGCCAGCTCTTTTGTGTTGTCAAACACTAGAAACTGAAGGGATGTTTATCAATTGGGGAATGGCTGAACAAGTTGTGGTCAATCCTTATGGCTATGTGATGAAATGTATCATCAACCCCTTTGATGTAACAAATATGATATCCTCCTCTGGTGACAGCCAGAGTGGTGTCCCCTGCATGTCCAGCCTGAATGTCAACTTGCAAGGTAACTACAAAGGAAGTTTGAACTTAAAAGGCTGCATGTTGAAAGATGAGGGACTATTGGCTCCTAGGATGGAGATAAATGAGATGCAAGAGGTGGTTCCTATGGTAAGGAGGTTAAGGCCTTAGTCAGCAAAATGGAGGCTCATCCTTTCCTTTCTGATTAAAAGATAATAAAATCCAATGCTGGTCTCTCAATTTTAGCCATAACACTCTTGTTCTATAAGATGACAAACAAGATGATCACATACATGAATACCAACACACACACACACGCATACACACAAAACAAAAACCTGGAAAGACTTATATGAAATAATCCAAAGTGAAGAGAACAAGAATGTATGATGAACAACTTTCAATGACAACTATTATCAATAAATTCAAGAACCTAGCTAGAAATGTATATTTATGCATGAGTATTGCTCCAATGTTTACAAAGCACTTTCTAATTTTTTTTCATTTATTCTTAAAAATAAGCTTGTGATTTATAAACTATTATTAAGTCTATATCATAAAATAGGAATCAGATTGTTTCATCAATATTACACATCAAAATGAAATACAAATATAATAAAATGGAATGTATTTAAAAGGACAAAGAAACAGGTGTTTTACATTCATCTTTTTTTCTGTGTAGAACAAGATATATACTACTTTGTCAATAAAAAGTAAGGCATAGATAGTTAACCAAGTTAAATGAAAACTTAGAGTGGTCCTATATTAGTATCAATTGCAAGCTCTAAATATCTTCTTATTTTGTATGAGCCCTGTCAAATTTTCAGGTGACACAAAACAAAAAGGGTTAATTATTGAATCTGGTGGCATAGCTAAGATGTTAATATGTCAGATCAGAGAAGAATATTAGACTCAATCTCATAAGTTAAAAAGCTGTTATTGAGTTCCTACTATGTGCCTAGCACTACCTTAAGACCTAGATAAACAAAGAAAAGAAAAAAAAATGTCTTTCCTCTTAACGATCTCACATTCTAAAGGGGGAGATGTATGCAATCAATTGCATACAAATAATATATTTACAAAACACTTTAAAATCATCTCAAGTGGAAGACATTAAAATTGAGTAGGATAGAGGAAAGCTTTTGGTACAAGGCAAATTTTCCACAGATCAGAAAGAAAGCTAGGTTAATTAAGAGGATAAGAAAAAGGGTGAATTCCAGAAATCGGATCCAGTCAGTGAAAATACAATCACGAGATGGAAAACCTTGTTATAAGGAAAGCAATGAGGGGTAATGTCAATGAATAGAAACTATAATGGTATAAATGGAAGTTTTTTCCAGTTTGTTGGTTTTCTTCTAAACTTGTTTGCATTGATTTTGGTTGCACAAACAATTTTTAACTTAATATAGTAATAGTTATATAATTTAGTTCTTGTATTGCTCTCTTTTAATTAGAACATTTTCATCTTTGCTTTGTCTGAAATCATATTCATTACTCATACTTTTCTTCAAATTTTTGTAAGGTATATTAGATTTTACTCCAGTCCTTTATCTTTATTCTCTGCATTTCTCTTTATTTTAGATAAGTTTCTTGCAAATAATATATTGTGGGAATATGACTTTTAATCACTTAGCTGTTCTATTACATTTTATGGGTAAGTTCTTACCATTTACATTAAAATTATGATTCCTAATTTTGTGTTTCCTTTCATATTATTTTTCTATTTATCCTTCTGTTTCTCTCCTTTTTGGCTTTGCCTTTTCACAAATATTTTTGCTTCTTTTTACCCACCTTCCCATATTCTCCCTCTATTCTGTATATCCATTCTTTTTTGTTATCCCTCCCCTTCTTATTTACCTTTTTAATAAGATAGAATTATAAACCTAAATGATTGTGGATGTTATTCCCAATTTATGACAATTTCAATGACAATAAGTTTCAATCATTGTTTGTCACTCCACATTTTCCTTTCCACTCCATTTATTCTTACATGCCTAATCTTGTGAGATAATTTGACCGTAACTTACCTCATTTTCTCCTTTCCCAAAGTATTTCTCTTTCTTATCCCCTGACTTTTTAAAAATATCATCCCATCCCATCAATTTCAACTTATGTCTTGATATTTTTCTATCTATGTTTTTATTTATTGCCCTAATAGATAAAGTACTTAAGTATCTTCACTACTTTAGGAATCTTAAACACATCTTAGGTTCTTTATGCATCATACACATATTAAGTATTTTAGTTATCACCATATTAAGAATGCAATTTAAACCCAGTTGCTCCTCTCAATTACCTTAAAGTTTCTTAAGTATCTTTTGTTTTAAGTATATGAAGTATTCTAGTTATTACTTTCCCATTGCAAGGAATGTAATGCATTTAACCCTGTTTGTTTCTCTTTATTTCTTTAATTATGCTAAATACTTCAGGTATGTTTTCTCCTATAGAAATCCTAAGTATCCTAGTCACCATTTTCCTTTCTAGGGATGTGATTAGTTTAACTCCATTGATTCTTTTGAGTTTTTTTCTTTAACCATGTTATGCTTCTTTTGAGTGTTGCGTTAGATTATTGAATGTTATGTTAAGCTCTGTTTATTTCATCAGGAATGTCTGGAATTCCTCTATTTCATTAAATATCCTTTTTTTCCCCTAGTAGAATATTATGATTAGTTTCCCTGTGCAGATGATTCTTGGTTGTAAGACTAGATCATTTACCTATAAAATATCATACCACATGCCTTCCAATCCTTTAATTCAGAAGATGCTAGCTAACTGTGCTTCCAGAATCTTGTAATTTTTTTTCTGGCTGCTTAAATTATTTTCTCCTTGACTTTAGATTTCTGAAATTTAGCTATGATATTTGGATTTTTGTATTTTGGATTTCTTTGAGGAGGTAATCAGTGTATTCTTTCAATTTCTATTTTCCCCTCTTATTCAAAACTATCAGGGCAGTTTTCCCTGACAATTTCTTTAAAGATTATATCCAAGTTCTTTTTTGGATAACAACTTTTAGGCAATTTAATGATTCTTAGATCATCTCTTATGGATTTATTTTCCAAGTCAGCTGTTTTTCCAATGAGAAATTTCAAATTTTCTTTAATTTTTTTTATTCTTTTGATTTTGTTTTATTGTTTCCCACTCTTTCATTAGTGTCATTAGCTTCCAATTGTCTAATTCTAATTTTAAGTGAATCATTTTCTTCTTTGAGGCATTGTGTCTTTTTTTCATAATTTCTTGTTTGAGATATTGTGTTTCCTATTTTACAAAAGTTTTATTTAGTAAAAATTTTAAGCTTTGATTGTTTCTGTCATCTTCCATTTTAATGTTTCTTCTAAGTGTCTTGTTTGTCATTTTTATATCTTTTTTATTCTTTTCTTGGGGTTAATTTGGGGCTTGACATTCTTTCATATTTTACTTTGAGGCTTTACATGTTTGCATTTTTGTATTGCTATCTTCCTCTGAGATTATATGTTGGGCATCTCTCTTGTTTAGATATAATTTTCTAATGTCAGGTTTTTTCTCTGTCTTATGTTCATTTGGGGTTTGTTTGCCCCCTGCTTTTGGCTATATGCTGAAACTTAGCTCCATTCCTGGGTTGGACATAGTACTGTCTGGTTCTTGTACTGTGCTTGGGAAAGGCTCAGATATCTCAGTTTCAGATTGAACACTCTGAAGTGGTGGTCTGGTAGGCCTACTTTATGGATGTTTGAAGCGAGTTGGAGTTGGGTTCTTCCCATTCCAACTGAAGCTGGACTTTGTCAGGCTAAATGCCTCTGACTGCAACCCATGCTGGGTAGAGCCTTGTCTCTCTTCCAGCAGCATCATGCAGGGCTGCTTTCCTTACACTGCTGATTATTTTGTATTAAGCTGTTTCTCATTCTTACTCTGCTGAGACTGGATCAAGCCACCTGTATTTTACTTGCTGCATGTTCAGCTATTTTGCATCCAAATCCATTGAGTTGTGTTCGGCACTCTCTCCTCATGCCCCAGTGAGATAAATCCTCCTTGCAATCTCTTGATGTTATTCTGTACTGGAAAATACTTCACCCCTTTATTTGTTGGATCTGCCTTTTCAGTATTAAATTTGAGGCATATTTGTTCTTTTGTGGTTGTTTGGAGGGTGATCAGACATTTTCAGTGTTTCTTACTTTGCCATCTTAGACTGATCTGCAGCTGTCACTTCTACTTTGGAAGTTTCTGTGGCTGTCCTTTCAGCTGCTATGGCTTCTACCCACAATTTCTTTATTAAACTTAAATCAGTAAAAAAGTAAGAGTTGTGAAGAGAATGCAAAAGCCAGCAGAAGCCACACAAAGGATAGAAATGTTAACATTGACCTACATGTAGCCTATGACTAAATATTTAACTCAAATTTTACAATAAGCTACTGTACAAACAACAAAAAAAGAGAAAGAAAAAGATTTAGACTTCTCTAGTGCAAAGGGACAACTAAACATTTTCATGCAGATTTTTCAGATCTTGGAGACCATACCCCTCTAACCCCAGCAATGCAGGAGGGACATCAGTACTATACTTTTCCATATGTTCAAGTATCTGAAAGGCTACTTCCAGGACTAAATTTGTGATCTCATGACTTATCAAGAGAACCTAATCAACCTGCTACATACCAAATAACTGAATTTTATAGGATGTAGTGTGTGTGACACATATTACATAATAAATGTTTGATTAATTGATTGGCTTCTAACATTTCATGAGTTCCAGGGCAGCAATCACTCTATCTATTCCTTATCCTTTGTTCTGTTCCTGCTATGTGATCAACCTGCCTCTTCTTCTGATCAGATTTCTTTTCAGGGCCTTTATGCATCACTCATTGCCTGGATGTTGCACAGTGATCTAGGCTATGAAGTGAATAGGAAGAAGAGAAGAAGCCTGAATGCTTTTTGGGAAAACACATTGTGCTTTTGAAAATCTTATGCTTTCTTTTCTCAACAAAGATGGATACATCTTTATTTTTTAAGTGCAAATATTTTCCCAGTGAAGCTGCAAATCATAGAATACACAGCCTAGGAAGAAAGAAAATTGTGAGTTCCCCTAAAGGGAGAGATACAGGGTAAGTATAAGAAGGTTATAGCATATTAACAATGATTGATTGAAAAAACTACTGTAGCATTTGAAAGAATTACTAAAAATTTGGTTAAGAAAGAGTGGGTATCAAATGTTCAAGATGAAAGATATAGAAGGATAACAAAGTCGGATAACATATAAATAACCACAAAATGTGATTTGCTCATTATCATGAATAAAATTTGCAACAGCCTGACAAATGTAATCCTGATAAATATACACAGATGTACTGAAAATATTGGTCATAGATCTCTCTGAATTAAATTGCTTTCTACAGTACATACATATATTTTGCCAGAGATCTTAATTTAAAAAGACAGGCGTGCCCCTTTGACTTCAAAAGCTAACCTTTTGCAAATGGACAGAAGTTTTCGGTTAATTTATGACCTATTTTTAATGATGTTATCTGAGTGATATATAAAGCTTGGAACTCTCATCTCTGAAATAAAATCAGTTCTGGAAGAGATGAAAAATAGATTTAAGTTTGTTGTCTTATATTTGAGGAAGTTGCTACAGATAAGACCCTTTACAATCTTGGCAAGTTCCTAATCTAGAGACAACCTGGTGGCAGGGTTACTATTGTAAGATTCATATTGCAAAGAGGGATTCAACCTGCAGAGAGGGGTTCAGGCTACAGCTCAGAATTTCATAGGGCCCCACAAGAACTCTGAGAGAGGGGGAAGTTAAAAGGGAGTTAGAGCCCTGGGATTAGAGTAGGCAGGTCACATTGCTTGCTGGGTCTTGAGTCCTGGGTTACTCTTGGGGGCTTGAGGCTTGAATCTGAGCAAATCCATTTTAGTTCCAAGCTGCCAACTTGCTTTACCTTGGTTTGACATTTAACTACATCACACTTTACCTCTCTTTAGTTATTTGGACATAGAGGAAGAATATTTATAGGGATAAAGAGCAGATTAACTATTCAAGTTACCTTTCCCATTTGGGGGAGGGGCTTCTTGGACAGAACAGTTTACCACTCCTTATTCCATCTCCTTCCCTTCCCATTCCCACCTATTATTAAACCTTTAAAAAAATCAGAACAGTGCCTGGTTATATTTAGGGAAATACTTATAACCTCCTCAACCTGAGTTCCTTTTATCTGATATCCCTGGCATATAACTTATCCTCTGTGCCTGTGAGCTTCAAAGACATCAAGCTTCTCCTATTTTCTCTTATACAGTCTTTTAGGGAAATAATTTAGAGAAAGTTATCTTCTTTAGGAGTTTAGTCTTTCCAAGTCTACTGTCTGGGCCCAGAAGATAACAGATCAAACTCTATATTGTAACTAACTTTCTAACTGCTTAGTGGGTGGGGGAAGTGAAGGAGTACTCAGCAATATCTTGCCCCTCCCTTCAGTCAAGCCTGTTTGTGGGTATGTGTGTGGGTCCTCTCCATAGACCAAAGGATCAGAGAGATTTGATCCTACAGACTTCTGTCATCTTATAGCTTCCCAAATACACTAATCTGGAAATCCTAAATTCAAATCTCCCCTCATACATGTATTTTATCCTTACAACTCTTGGAGGTACATTATATTATACACATAATTGTACAGTTGAGGAAACTGGGGCAAGAAGAAGTTAAGTATCAAATGAGATGATATTAGTAAAATTCTTAACAGAGTGCTCAGCACATTAGTAGTTCCTATACAAAGGCTATTGTTATCATTATTATTATTATTAATATTATTTCACAAGGATTTGGGGAAAATCAAATTAAATAATAGATATGACAATTAAAACTGTCTTGTGTGGCAGGCACTATGGTATTCCTTGATGACAGACAAGCCATTAGAAGTCTAACAGTTCATGGGAGAGAAAAAGTACATGAGCACAAAATATAAACCAAGTAAATAAAATGTTAAAAATAATCTAGTGATATTTCTTTCAGATAATTTCTTGCAAAGAAGTATTCTTATTTAATTTTCTGAGTGAAATAAGGTTGCTCAGCCTAAAAGAAGAAAGACTTTTATTGCTTGTTTCCTTTCTGCTTTCTGTCCTGACCTTAACAAGACAGATAATTTGTTCAAATTTTCATTTATTTTTGTCCTTTAAGATTGTTTCTATTCCTTTGATTTCTGGTCTAACTCTGAAAGATTGTGGCTATACAGCCCACTACACATGGAAGGTTTGAACTCTTATCTGATAAATCCAGGAAACTACAAATAGTACAAAGACCCACTGCTTCCCAATCATCCTGTCTATCCTTTTATTGCTTATCTACAGTCTTATTTTTCATAGGAGAAGCAACTTTGATTCACTGTCAGAAAACTAGTTGTCTGTTTCCTGGGAAGAATACCATCTTCTTGAAGAATATACTACTTTGTACTACTCAACAATAAAAATAGTTTCAGGCTTGTGGTATTCACTAAATACTGTGTGAATAAGTGAAAAACTGAATATCATTAATGGTAAAAGCAGTAAGCAGTATTATATCACTGAAATGACATCCATTTCTTTACTTTGGGAGAGAAAAGCATAAAAAAGAATAAACGGTCATGAAATTCATTATAAATTACATTTATAGCAATTACCAAATTCTCTGAAGAGTGCATATACACAACAGGGATAAAGGGAAAAATTATTTGATACCCTGATACCCCCCAAAAATTGAATTTGGAATCATGTCATGATAATTTTCATCAATTAAATCTTATTTTTCCTACTTTGGTGAATAACAAATATCATCTAAATGTCAAATGTTATTATATTTGACATTGCTAGTGACCACTTTTTAAATGTGCCAGAATACCTTTGCTATAATTTACAAATAATATAAGTTAATGAATGAATATACCAATCTAGACAAGATAGAATTCAATCAAAGTGCTTTCTCCAAGTCAATAACAACTAAATCAATATCCAAAATATCTTGTATGATAGTAGCACTATAAAGACATGGCTGAAGAAAAAAAATATTCCCAGCAGGAAAAGGAGAATGTTATGTTCTTTTAAATTCGTGTAATATTTACTAATTCAAACTGATAAATTAATACTGACATTCATGAAATATAATTTTCAGAGAAAACATATTTTGAATATGTAACAAAAAGTTGACATATAGTGGTGGCCAATGAAGGAAGGAATAGCTTGATAGAATATTTTACCTTCCCAATGAACAGAGATTTTTTTAATCATCATGAAAAATACTTAAGAAGGAGGAGAATTTTCTACCTATTGAAAGCATAATCTGCTTAAATTTTTCACCATACGTTATTAGAAATATTCCTTTCTGGCTTTGAAAGAGAATTTTCCCCCTTCATCCGAAACTCTTTTCTTCTGACTTGATCTTCCCCCCAAAAGTCTTATATCTTTTAAAATAAATTCTGTTTAGCATATTTGATTCACATTATTTTTGCGATTCTTGGATAAAATAAAAATGGAATTTAAAGATATTTATTTTTTGAATGAGAATTTTTATTCCTTTGAGAATAAACATATGGAAAATATTATCTGAAATAGAAAGTATTTCAGAAGCATATTTAAATATTAGCTAAGGGAACATAAAATCATAACTGGCTCAGGGCCTGATCCTATTATCTAAATATCTATAGCACACTTCTCAGTTAAAAAGGAAATTTTACTTCTCTAAAGAAAATGAAAGAGGGGCTTTTGAGAGTTTGTTTTTAGAACTAGTTGTTAAAATAGACAGAATTCTTTTTATTCCTATGCTTTTTGATGTTGACAGCATAGAGGAACTCTTATAAAATAAAATTTTGACTCACACATGGCAGAAGAAATTCAAGGATAACTTCATAAAGAAATCATTAAAACTAAACACATGTAAAAAAAACTAAGCACATGTGCAGTCACTCTAGAGACATTTATTAAGCACTAACTATGTGCTGGGCACTGGTGTTAGGGGAATAAAAGGAAGGACAAATTTTGCTCTCAAAGATTTATTCTATTGGAGGAATGCAATACAAAAGAAAGGAATTTGAAAAGTGAAAGGAGGAATGAAGAAGATTGTATGACTCCTAGGGGTTATGATAAAGGAGTCTGGGTCAAAGCATAGTGGAGAAATGAAGACATCATTGCCCTATGTCCTCCTTTAATAGGAGTTTTGGGAGAAGCCATTCAGCCAAAAAGAAGAAAGGGAACAGGGTCTGAGGATATTTCCTAGATGGGAATCCAGGCCTAAAGTAAATTTCCATGATGAACATTTTTCATTATGTTAGTGGAAACTATTTTGGAGTCAGATGACAAATAAAGAGGGGTTCTGAAAAGACTATTGGATTTTTAAGATTCCATTTAATATTGTGATGGGAAGTACAGTATAATAGGCAGAAGAAAAAACAGATTTGGAATCACATCCTTCCTGTGGCTCTAACCTTAAGAAAGATATTTAATGTCTTTGGAGAACTGATTTTTTTCCTCTAGAAAGTAAGGCAATGTTTTTTGTTTGTTTATTTGGTTTTTGTCATGTATGCTTTCCAGGCAGATGATATAAAAATTAATTGAAATCATACATGTAGAAAACATTTTGCAACCTATCTTATATAAACATATGTGTGTATTGTGTTTTGTCCAAAAATATTGATACAAATATACATACATGTATAATTCATGTATACATGCACACATATAAAATAAAAATGGGGTTTGGGGGAGTGATTTTTAAATTTGTTGTCAAAATGGATGAGGTTATTTTTTTCAAGAGCTTTTTGCTATTGACAACATAGCAGAACTGTTGGCAAATGAAATATTTACTAGCACATTGCTAAAAAATTCAAGTAAAATATGGCAAAAATCACTGTAAATATATATACTCATATGAAGACATAATATATTTAAATTGTACTTTGTAAAAAAGGTTTTGCAAACATTAAGTAATTAATAATTATCATTGTTTAAATTTACCTGTTTAAGACAGAGGAAGCAACACTGACTAAGCAGCTAGTTGGCACAGTTGATAGAATGCTAGGCCTAGAGTAAAAAAAAAACTCATCTACCTGAGTTCAAATCTGGCCTCAGAAACTTACTAGCTGTGTGACCTTAAACAAGTCATTTAAACCGACTGGCCTTAGTGCACTCATTTGAAAATGAACTGAGGAAAGAAATGGAATCATTCCAATATATTTGCCAAGATAATTTTAAATGAGGTGGCAACAAGCATAAACAGCTGTTTCAAGATTTTTTTTCCTAAGATGTAAATGGAGAGAGGTATAAATGAGAATAGCTTGGCAGGATCATTTTTTCTAATAAAGATTTTGTTTTGTCTTATTGCTTTTTTTTAAGAATGGAGAGGACTAACAGAACCAAGATGGTGACAGTAGCAGTGAAAGATAAAACTACTCTGATAATCTTTCCAAACCAATTTTCAGAAAGTGTCCCCAAATGACAGGAGTCAAAAACCAACAGAACAACAGAGAAGGGGCTCTTCTGTGGAAAACAATTTGAAAGGTTGGTAGAGAGAGTTTCACAGGATAAGGGATAACCAGATGTACAACTATATACAGAGGATTGCTAGCCAACAATCTTCCACATACTGTGCCAGGTTCTAAGTCAAATGATAGGCCAAATTTGGGATACTGGGACCCTGCCTACACCACTAACAGAGCACTTCCTACCTCACATCAACCCCTTGACGTCACAAATCCTGGCATTAGCCCACAGTAAGGCCTAAAAGTCAATAGCATTTGGGAATTTGAAGTCTACACTGTGGTGAAGACAAAGTTCAAGGGTATGATATCTCAAAGTGCTACATCTTATAGGCCATCAGGAGAGGAGGCAGAATCATCAGCTTTCAGAACTCCCAGTCCACAGGCAAAAAAAGGGCTGGGAAAGTGAATAAAACACAAGAGAAACACCTAACTATTGAAAATTTGTATGGAAAAAGGTCATGGATGAGAGTAAATTTTTAAAAATTAGAATCGGGCAAAAATAAGCTAATGACTTCATGAGACATAAAGACAGGTATGGTAGTAAGCTGTTTAAAATGATATACAAAAACAATCAAAGGTTGAAAAATAGGATTACACTAAGAGAATGTTGAGAGAAGTAAAATGGGATAAATTATATCACCTAAAGAGGTGAAAAAGAAAAAATATTATTTTGTTGGAGGGGAGGATGAGGGTGGTGACATAAACTTTATTTTCCTTGGAATCAGCTCAGGAAATGAAAAAGAGCCTGATTCATTTGGGTATAGAAACCTATCTTGCTCTATAGATAAATAGAAGGGAAAAAAGAAAGGGACTGGTGGGGAGGGGTGTAATATAATGTGGGGGGAAGTTGAATGGATGATTAAAAGATTCCATAGAGAATTAGGAGGGGAATAATAAGGGTGATGGGAAGGATGTAATATAAGGAGGGAGAAATGGGAGAAATGATTAAAAGCAGAACATTGGTATGGAGGGACAGAGTGAAAACAGAAAGAGCAAGATTAAAATAGAAAATCAAGGTGGAAGGGAATACATAAATGGTAATCATAACTTTTGAGTGTAAATGGTATGAACTAACCCCTAAAACAGAAATTAAAATTTAGCAAAGTTAATTAAAAACCAGAATTCTATCATATGTTGTTTACAAGAAATATATATTTGAGGCAGGTAGACACACACAAAGTAATGGTAAGGGCTGGAGCAGCACCTATTTGGCTTCAACTGGGATAAAACAAAAGCAGGAGTAGAAATCATGAACTCAGACAATGTTAACACAAAAATAGATCTGATTAAAAGATAATATATTATAGACAATGAAGTAATATCAGCACTTAACAAATATGAACTAAGTGATATAGCATCCAGATTTTTGAAGGAGAAACTAAATGCTTTTAAGTAGGAAATAGACTGTAAAACTATAATACTGGGGCATCTCAGTCTTCCCCTATAAGAAATAGATAAATCTAATCAAAGCATAAATAAGAAAGAAGTAAAGGAAGTGGCTGAAATTTTAGAAAAGTTAGATTTGATAAATATGTGGAGAAAACAGAACAGGAATAAAAAGGAACATTTTTTTTATTATCCTGGGACTCCATTCTAGGAGCATAGGGCCACAACCAGTAGGCAATGGGTCACTCAGGGTCACCCAGCTGGGAAGTGTCTGAGCCCAGATTTGAACCTAGGACCTTTCGTCTCTAGGCCTGCCTCTCAATCCACTGAGCTAGCCCAGCTGCCCCTACTTTAGGTTGAAGTTTCTTTAGCAGATGTAGTTTTTACAGGGTGGCTTTGCTAGCCCCACGCCCAACCCTCCTCCTTTTTCATCCCAGCTAGGGACCATCCTTAGCCCAGGAGTGGTAAGGGTGGGCGATACGGGTCAAGTGACTTGCCCAAGGTCACACAGCTGGAAGTGTCCGAGGCCGGACTTGAACCTAGGACCTCCAGTCTCTAGGCCTGGCTCTCAATCCACTGAGCCACCCAGCTGCCCATACCTTCTTTTTATCAGCATATGGTACCTGTACAAAATTATCCATGTAAGACATAAAAACTTCAAAATCAAATACAGAAAAGCAGAAATAATAAAGGCATTCTTTTAGATTATGATGGAATAAAAACCACTCAATAAGGCTTCATAAAAAGGCAAATTAAAAATGAATTGGAAAATAAATAATCTATTTCTTCAAATTGGAAGAGTTAAAGAACAAATCATATCACACAATCACTGATTTCATTGAAGAGAATGACAAGGAAGAGACAACATACCAAAATTAATGTAATATATCCAAAGCAGTACTCAGGTGATAATTTATAACCCTAAATATTTATATCAATAAATTGGAAAAAAAAAAGCAGATCAACAAATTGGTCATGTAACTAAAACTAAAAAGAAAAAGGACAAATTTAAAATCTTCAATTAAAGACTAAATTGGAAATCCAAAAGATGAAAGGAGAAATTAGTAAATTGAAGGCTAAAGAATTGTTCAACTAATAAATGAGTCTAGGAATTGATTCTATGGGAAAACAAATAAAATAGGTAGTGTATTGGCTAATTTGGCTTTAAAAAAGTAAAGAAGATAATCAAATCGAAAGTATGAAAAATGAAAATGATTTCATCTCTAAAGAAGAAATTAAGGAAACTAAGAGCTATTTTTCCCAATTATATTAGAATAAATTTGATAATCTAGGTGAAATTAATGATTATTTACAATAATATGAATTGTCTTCATTAACAAAATAAGAAATAGAATACTTAAATAATTCCATCTCAGAAAAAGAAATTGAACCACTCATCAATGAGCTCCATAAGAAAAATCCCCAGGGCAAGATGTAATCACAAGTAAATTATTTCAAATATTTAAAAAACAAATTTCCCCAATACTATAGAATCTATTTTGCAAAATAATCAAAGGAGTCCTACAAAACTCTTTTATGACACAAATATGGTGCTGATACCTAAGCCAGGAAGAACAAAAACAGAGAAAGAAAATTATATACAATTTCCTTAATGAACATTGATGCAAAAATCTTAAATAAAATACTAGCAAAGGGAGTACAGAAATATATCACGAGAATTATTCACTGTTATCAGGTGTGATTTTATACCAGGAATGAAAGGCTGCTTTAATACTAGTAAAACTATCAGCATAATTAACATATCAATGTTCAAACTAACAGAAATCACATTATTTTGTCAATAAATGGAGAAAACTCCTTTTACAAAATAGAATGTCATTTCCTACTAAATACTCTAGAAAGCATAGGAATAAAAGGACCTTTTCTTACAATAATGAGTATTTATGTAAAACCATTAGCATGTATCATCTGCAATGGTTATAAATAAGAAGCTTTCCTATAAGATCAGGAGTGAAGCAAGGATACCCATTATCATCACTATTATTTAATATTGTACTAGAAATGTTAGCCATTATAATTAGAGAAGAAAAAGAAATAGAAAGAATTAAAGTAGGCATCAAGGAAACTAAACTATCACTCTTTGTAGATGATATAATGGTATGCTTAGCAAATCTTAGAAAATCAACTAAAAATAATTGAAATGATTAATAATGTTAGCAAAGGTGCAGGACACATAATAAACCCACATAAGGCATAAACATTTTTGTATATTCACAACAAAGCCCAGAAGCAAGATTTATAAAGAGAAACTCCTTTTAAAAACACTCTATATGATATTAAATACTGGGGAATCTATATGCCAGGGCAAACTCAGGAATTATATGAATACAATTATGTAACACTTGAAAAAATGAATTTATCATTGGTAGGTCAAGCTAAAATAATAAAAATGACAATCCTATCTAAGTTAATTCATTTATTCAGTGCCATACCAATAAAACCTACCAAAACTATTCTATAGAATAGAATAAAATAATAACAAAATTCATCTGGAGTGACAAAATGTCAAGAATATCAAGGGAACTAATAAAAAAAAGTGAAGGGTGGTGGCCTAGTGGTAACAGATCTTAAATGTATTATAAAGCAGTAATCAAAACATTCTGGTACTGGCTAAGAAATAGCAGGATAGATCAATGGAAATAATTAGGGGGTAAACGATCTCAGCAACCTAGTGTTTGATAAACCCAAAGATCCTAGATTTTTGAATAAGAAATCACTATTTGAAAAAAAACTTAGAAAAATTGGAAAATTATTTGGTAAAAATTAGACTTAGTTCAATACCTCATATAATAAGATAAGGTCAAAATGGGTATATTACTTCAATGTAAACAATGACATTATCTGTAATTTAAGGGAACTTAGAACAATTTACATGTCAGATCTCTGAAGAAGGGAATAATTTATGACCAAATAAGAGATAGAGAACATTACAAAATGTAAAATCAATAATTTTAAATATATTAAATTAAAAAGGTTTTATACAAACAAAACCATGCAACTAAGATTAGAAAGGAAGCAAGTAAGTAGGAAAAAATTAAAAGAAATTTCTCAGGTAAAAGTCTCATTTCTAAAAACTATGAAGGAATAAGTCAAATTTATTAGAATCTAAGTAATCCCTCAATTGATAAATGGTCAAAGGATATGAAGAGGCAATTTTCACATGAAGAAATGAAAAATATAAATAATCATATGAGTACATGTTCTAAATCTTCTTGATTGGAGAAATGCAAATTAAAACAACTCTCAGGGACTACCTCACACCTATCAGGTTGGCCCGTATGAGAGTACAGAAAAATTATAAATGATGGTGGGGATATGACACAATTAAGATACTAATGCATTGCTGGTGGAATTGTGAATTTTTCCAAATGTTCTAGAAGGCAATTTGAATTATGGCCAAACAGTTATAAAACAATGCATATCATTTGATCTAGTAATATCACTACTAGTTCTATATCCCAAAGATATTTTTAAAAATGGGAAAAGACCTGTTGGTACAAAAATATTTATAGTTGCTCTTTTTGTGTTGGCAAAGAATTAGAAACTAAAAGGCTGTCCCTTAATCCACTGGGGAATGGCTTAACAAATTGTGGTTTATGAGTTGATGGAATACAATTTTAATATAAGGGAATGATGAAAAGGATAATTTCAGGAAGAGCTGGACTGATCTACATGAACTGAAGCAGAGTGAAATAAGCAGAACCAAGAAAACACCTCTACACAGTATCAACAAATATTTTGGAATGATCAAATGTGATAGACTTTACTACTATCAGCAATATAATGATATAGAAAAATTCTGAGGGACTTATGAAAAAGAATGCTTTCCACTTTCAGAGAAAGAACTGTTGGAATAAGAATGCAAATGAAAGCATCTAATTTATCATTTGTTTATTGGGGTATACTTTTTGGAGTTTTGGTTTTATTATATTATACATTTACAAATATGAATAATAGAGAAATATATTTTGCCTGATAATGCATATGTAACCCAGATTGAATTGTTTGCCAGTTCTTGGAGGGGGAGGAAGGCAATTTGGATTATGTAATGTGGAAAACATGTGGAAATTTGCTATTAAAAATAATTATAATTAAAAAATAATAATTGTAATTTTTAGATGAATAGAGAGGACTCAGATTGCTTTGGAAGCAGTAAAGAAGGACATAGTAGGTAGGGAGAGACTGAATATTTGAGAGACTGGGAGTGCTATAGAAGCAATTCTATGAAGAACATAGAAGGCAACATGATCCAGAACAAATATAGAAGAATTTATTTTGACAAAGAAAAGAACTATTTCTTAGTCAGAGAATAGAAGAAAGAATCATTGATGATGTAAAGTTTTGAGATAAAGAAAACTGGAGAAGTAGTTCACATTGAATTATTTCTATTTTCTCAGTAATGTAGAGGCAAGTTCCTCACCTAAAAACCAAGCTGAAAAAGAGATACTGGAGACATGAGAAAAGAGGAGTAAATTTGAAATAGCTTTTATAGTGGTTGAAGTAGGAAATCAGTTAGAAGTTAAAGGACTGCCTTGTTGACCTGAGAGACCATTTAAGGTGGCTAATATAAATATTAAATATGTCTATTCATAAACGTTGTAAAAGTTTCTTCAACTGTATTCATTAGCTGATGATTAGGCACACAGAAGAAAGATGTAAATCATGTGAATCATTGCTGAGATTTTGCACTAGGTAGCTGTAACAATAACATGTTACATATACAGCCTCTTAACTTAAATATTTGTGGTTCAAGATTTGCTCCTATGATGAGACTTTTCTCCATAGCATTTTTAAGTAAAAAGGTAAAAGAAATGCATTTATTATTAGGCAAAGATCCAGCAATTTAGTTTATATTAGGAAGCATAAATGAATCAATGGAAACATATGTAACACCACCAGCAATAATAAGAGAGAGATAGAAAAGAAAGATACATCATCGAATGGGGGAGACACCAACATTTAAATATTGTAAGGCAGAAAGTCTCTTTGTTCAGCATTTCAGGGTCCCATTCAGGAAAGCCCAAGGCAAAGCATACTTTCCATGGGTGAAACTCTGAAATACACTTTCCGGAATTGACCTCAAAATGAAGATGGCATTTTGACAACTGTAGTTTGCATCACTGCTTACATGGTTCCAGAAGCCAGACCAAGATCCTGAGCCACCAGAAGTGGCCAGGCAAAATATGTTTCAAAATTTAATCAATATTCATGAAGACAACACATTCTGTGAAACAAGGATTAATTTCACAGAAGTGTGTTTATCTTCCAGACAGTCAGGGACCTTGGGAAGGTGCTAAGAACTGTGGCCAAAGTCTTGCACCAGTCTCTGCTCTTAAATATGATGCTCATGAAATACAATGGGGAAGATTTACTAAAATTTTACTTTAACCCTTCAGTAGCATTAATGGGACAAGAACACAATACCTTGCACATAAAAGAATCTTAATAAATGCATGTTAACTTGGCTTGACTTTTAAGACTTAAGTCCTGCTACTAATTTGAAGAAATCTTTCCTACTTATTTCTGTTGCTGGCCCTATGATCCTTTACTTTATATTTAATCTGTATATATCTTATATTTACTTATCTCTTAATGTCTTAAATTTTCCCCTTTAGAACATAAGTTTATTTAGGACAAGGCTAATTTATTATACTTTTATCGCTAGCAGTTGGTATGCTTGTACCTGGAATACAATATGGCTTTAGTAATAGCTTTTTAATTGACTGATTGATTGAGTAAATATATATCCATGTTTCTATTTAGTAATCTTACCACATGTTTTTCCACCCAAAGAGATCCTTTGTCCATATGTTGACATACAGCTCCTACAGATCCCCACTCATTTGCCCTCATTATGCCTTCATTCTAAGCTTAATGATTATGATAACAATACTTAGATACCTAAGGGATATTTTTTCTTTGATTAAATAATTCTTTCAAAGTACTTTTAAACATTCAAACTATTTTTAAATATTGGGCAATCTTAGATGCAACAGTTTTTAAAGGATATTGAGCTAACCTTTCAGGGATATTCTACATTTTCAGAGCAGAATTTTCTTTTTACACAGTTCAAAGTAGCTTGAGCACCTTAATTTAATTTTTATAGTTTTTTAGAGCATCATTTCCTAAACGAACATG
This sequence comes from Gracilinanus agilis, assembly GCF_016433145.1. Lineage (NCBI taxonomy): Eukaryota > Metazoa > Chordata > Mammalia > Didelphimorphia > Didelphidae > Gracilinanus > Gracilinanus agilis. Next base: position 461,374,867 of record NC_058130.1, on the reverse strand, counting down.
TAATTAGTTGATCATTGCTCTTTATACTCAAAGAAGAACAAAATTATAACACTGGTGATGCCTTTTGACTCATGAATTAAGTAGATTTTAATGAGGTAGAGTTTTACAAAGTTAAATATCTTAGAGTTATTAAAGTCAGTGGAAGACAAAATCAAGATGACTGGTGATAGCTTGGAACTTAGTGGAAGACCTTGATTTTTTCAATGTATAATGTAAAGGGGGGGAAAAGGGATTTTTGGGGCTCAATATATTAAAAGATGGTCGCCAGAGGATTGAACTATTATCAATCCTCAATTAAGAATTATCTCAAGTCAAAATTGACTTTTATGGAAGTTTATTTGTAATTAAGAAGAGAGAGTAAATAAGTAAATAAGAATCTAAACCAGTAGGTAATTTACTATGATCCTTTTATTAATCCAGGTAGATCTAATTAATCCTCAGCCAGAACGTCAGAGGGCCAGAAGCCTGGAGGTGAATGAAGCAAAAATTCATTCATAGAGTCTATTAAAAAAAGTTTCTTAAGAGAAATTCAGGAAGATTCAGTCTTTAAACTAACCACATGGAATTCAAAAGAAGATATTTAAAGTAGTCTCACCAAGGTCTCAACACTCCTTCACGGACCAGAAGAGCTCCTTCATCAGCTTCACTCTTCACCAGAAGGTACCAGCTAACTGAGGACCTTTTCCTTTTAAAGGAGTCACTTGTGCATAACTTGTCACTTCCTGTGCCTCCCTCCTAATTTGCATGTCCAATCATAATAGACATTTCTCATAGAACACCTAAGGGGAGGTCAATTTATTCTGATTAGTCACTCACTTTAGCACATGTGGGTTTGGACCTCCCAGAATTTGGAGGTGCTATCACCTTTGGTGATTAAATCTAAAGATGGGCAGTGTAGACTAAATCTAATTATCACAATAAGCAAGCTCTAAGTACTGCACAGCACTTACTGCCACCCTCATTGCCATTGAAATAAATTTTTCTTGTCTACCCCTTCAGTCAAGGGGAACCTTCAAGTACCTGGGATCGATGCCCTCCTAACTCATGGTGGCTTTATGGCATGTCATTTACCCTCAACCTGGTTTAATTTGCCTCCTGAGATGATTTACAGGGTTGTGACTGTTGTGCATGCTAGAGCTTCTCAGAGTCATATTTGAGTATTGTGTTGCAGGTGAACACCAAAGGAAGAAAGCAGCCTGAAAAGAGCTTTGCAAAGCCTCAAACCAGAGATACTAATATTTATGGATAATTTTTCTCAATATCTTCTCTGTCTGTCTGTCTGACTGTCTGTCTGTCTGTCTGTCTGTCTGTCTCTCTCTCTCTATATATATATATATATGTATGTATGTATGTATGTATTCATTTATATATGCACATATGCATCCATACATTTCTTTCTGTGCATATATTATATGCATATATATATTTATATAATTTTTTCAATCTTTAGATAGCAGTTACAAAAGAAACTTAAATTCTAAAAGGCAATTTAGTGAAGCTGAAAAAGAAACAAACTAAATTCAACTAGTCCTGTAATAAGGTTCCTCTTCTTAATACTTGCTATTTTTGCTCTCAAAGTAGTGGCCACTCTACCACCACAACTGTTTATAATATACTGAAGTGTTCCTGGAAGTTCTCATAAAGGAGATCAATAGAAAGTGGAAGAGCCAAACTATAATTTGAAATGTAGAACTTAAAATACACAATAGGTTCAGGGGAAATTATGGCTGTTAATATTGGGCATTTTCAATGTGCATTTCAGTCTACAAGATATTAGAGACTTTCTGAAGTAGAATATTGCTCATCATGAAGTATTATAAAATGTATTTGTCCTTGACATTTAGCAAAATCATTTATCAACCAAAAGTTTGACACATTATAAGTAAGCTATAAATTCCAACAAAACATTTAAACTTACTCTGTGTGAAAATAACCATAATCTGTCAGTTTGGACTGAAACACCTATTGGCTAATATCTTCCAAATGGCATTTGTTTTTGTTTGCTTAAATAACAGATGAGTAGTTTTGCTATATTGATGTTAATTTCTTCCTCACACTTGCCCCATTTTGAAAATCACAGGTAGAAAGAAATCTAATACTGAAAACAACTGAGAGGGAAATCACTAAAATGGAATTCCTTCAAATTTACATCCTTTTCAGGATTTTATTCCAGAACAATGAATTTGTAACTAAGCTGCCTGAGAAATTGCTAGGCAATATTGCCTTCCAGGAAACAGGACTCAGTACAGTTCCCAGGAGAATGACCCAGATGATCCATATTTAATAGTATTTGGTTAAAGACATGAATTTCAACTCATACCTTATATTAAAAAGGAAATTTTTACATTTAGTTAATACAAGCTCAGACAAAGACAGTGATCAAAAAATTAAAATATGTGAAGCATCAAAGGAGAATGTGAAAGGATGTAAAGCTGAAAATGAACCACTAGAAGAGTTTTTAAAAAGGTTCCTCCATTGATGCATTTAGGAAATAGATATTCTGAGATATAATTATAAAATAGAAATTCATTAATTTTAAGTAATAGTTGACCTCTTCTAGCGTTACTCATTTTAAAATAAAAAATAGTTTAAGTGAATGCAGACAGCCTAAGATTCAGAAATGAATTATACAGAAGATTTAAATTGTTGACCTAAAAAACATCCATCAAATGCCAACTATGAAATTAATTCTTTTTTTAAAAGACTTCAGATGGTGGCTGTGTTCTCAGTGGGGTTGTACATTATGGAGGTTGTAAATGAACTGCTTTATGATTAGGTAAAAACATGTAATAATTCTTTGATGTTGAAGTAAATCATCATTCAATTATGTTTGACTTTATTTTAAACTTAAAAAACATATTCATCTTAATTTTGGTAAAACTGGAATTGATATCTGCTAAATGTCCGATTTTTAAAGTAAAACTTAAATTAAAATAATATTCTACCATGTTTGTTTTGGTATTTGGAGTGTGATGTTACCATTTTCCTGAATTTTTAAAGAAGATTTTGAATTCAATTCTTTATTCAACATATAGTTACATTTGCTACATTCAATTTCATGACTATTTTATGGATTAAAGCCTTGCTGTTTGCACTATTTTTAAACTTTAACTTTAAAGGTCTGTTACTGGCAATACCTTGTGGAACTTATTGACTTTAGAAGAGTTTGATTCTGACTATAGGATGTGGGGAGTTGAACTTACCTCTAAAGTGGATATGTGATTTATTTCTCAAAAGAAGTACACATTTTGAATACATGAAGGTATTTTTCTTTGTGTTTCTCTAATTCCTTCATTCATTCTTAGCCTACATTAATGAACAGACATGACACTTTGGACATAAACTTTTCATTATTTCCAATAGTCTCAATGAGTCATAATTTGTTTAAAACTACATATGTTCTATAAATTGCTGCATTTTTTCCTATTGCCCCTAGAGTGAAAAAGAAACATTAATGTTTTTGAGAAAACATGTGAAAATATCAATATTTCAATTTCTTGAAATTTCAAAATATCAAGATTTTATAAAAATTTGTCATTTTTTTTAGTTTTTGTTATATGCTCCCTATTTTCTTATTATCAGCCTAACAATTTTTAGAATTATCATCTATTACCATGACTATTTGGAGACAAGACAGACAAAATGCCCCTTCCCCATACAACCCTTCAATAAATGTGGATAAAGCATGTATCTTGTCAATCATTAATAACTCAATTGCTAAATAATGGAGTGTAATGATTAGGTCTTTTAAAGTAACTGATTCAAATATTTGAGAATGTCCATTTATTTTGTGATAACATTTCTTATACTCAAAAATTATGATATTAAAAGTACCATGTTGATGTTTAATTCTCATCCATAAAGATATAGCCAAGTGTCTATTTGTGGGAAGCCAATAAGAGAATAGATAAAAATATGAGACCCCTCTTTTGACACCTCTTATGATCCATACCTTTTTTTATTGAAAAAACATTATAGACTTATTGAAAAGCTTTGAGTCCATAACCAGACCAGAAGCTACTGAGTTAAAAGTTTCTCTCCTTGACAGTTTCTCTCCTTGATAATTAAGAAGCCTAAACCCTAAAAAATATATTACTTAGATAAGGACTGGAGCCAGACAATTTAGTCCAAACTATCTGACCAGGTGCAGATCTGTAAATCAAGGCAGAACGCAATTAGTAAACATCTCCATGAAATTTATTTCTGCTCCCAGAAGTAAACCCCTACCAATTGGTGGTTGGAATTTGGCCCTTGTCCTTGCACCCATATCTCTACTTTTTAGACTTTAATGGATTGTGTATGATTTGTAACCCCTTCACAGCTGTTACTTTTTCTTTGTGTTCTTTGTTTGAAACCAGTATAAAATAAAGTCCAAATCCCATAGCGTTAGAGCAACATGGGCTAACCACTAAGTCTGGTTGTTCTCATTTTCTTTCTCCTGCCTTAACAATCCTAAGCCACCAACACCACTCAGGACCCCAAAACCAAATAGGGGGCTAGCTCCCTATGTCTATTCTTGCTTTTTTATTATCTGTAGTTAATTTCTACCTTCTTCTACCCAGAGTTTATTCTTTATATTCTCTGGCCTGAATTTAAACAACACTTAGTACTACAATCATGAATGTGTTTTATAGTTTGTATATAAAATAGCTGACTCTTTTTCTGATGGCATTTTCTTGATATACTTGTGTTATCTCAAGGGAAACTGGCATAAAGAAGAGGACTTCTGATGGAAGTTAGTTTGCTTGATATCTTCATGATGACATCTCTCTAAAAGAGAATCAGTTAAAATTCTGGTTTCTTGGTTTGTTCTCAATGCTTTATTCTCTGAATAAGGATTCAAGATCAAGTTCATCCTGTACAGATTTACTGAGTTAGCCTGTTATATTCAAATGACTTTTAAAAAAATGATTATGAGTGTTTTTTGTTTATTTCATGTTTGAAAAACCTTTTAGCAGTGTGATGGAGAGAGCTCAAGTTTTTTTCTAAATTCTCTATCAAAACAAAGACCCATGTCTAATAACTATGAAATATTCTCTTTTATTTCTAACAGACAGGAACATGAAAATTAAGGCAAAAATTTATGTATGATGTTGCTATAGAGTAACTCATTCCCTTTGATATATATCTGTTAGAAATACAATATCTATGGTTTTAGTATTCTGAGAATTTAAACTTTTGCAGAACTCATGAGCTAAATCCCTATGAGACTAGACTTTTTCTACTTATAGAGTAAAAGAAAAACTTCAAAAACGTCAATGGATGGCAAAGATTTTAATGAAAAATTTGGGGATGGATTTTTTTCTCAGAAAAGAACTGTATTTTTTTTCCATATTTATCTTGAATTAGTTTGAAAACATCCTTCTATTACATTTCACTTTATTTACATTTTTGGTTTTACCACTAAATCTAGAACTTGGAGGGCGATGAAGGAATGATTTTATTCCTGTTTTACTTTAAGTAATCATACATTTATCCTTCATTGAAAATTATAATATATAACCTAAGAAATTCTTTTAACAATAGCTTAAATACTTAAAATAAGGAAAATCAATAAAATAAAATGAAAATAAATTTTAAAATATGGATTTGCAATAATATTTTTGCACTGATGTGTTTATTTTCTTCAGGTCTTTCATTATGAGGATACGTGAAAACCAGGTTATACAATATTTTTTAACAAAAGTCTTTCCTCAGCCAAACATACATAATTTTTTTTTTCTATGAAAGAGTTCAAACATCTAAAATTTTGTGAGAAAGTCAGGAGTATTGAGGAGGTACAGAAAATAGCTCAGACGATGTGTTATAGGGTCCTTAAAGACCCAACCAGTTCTAATATATACATGAATCTAAATTCTGATACTTATGTTATCTGCTGAGAAAAAACCTAATTCAATATCACCAGTCTTGGATTTAGGCAATGTGAAAAATACAATTCATCCTTTTTAATGAATCACTACATTTGGGGAACATTATTAAAAGAATTAGATAGAATTATAGAATTTCCAAATTATATTTCCCTGAGGAATATTAAGGAGTTTTTTTATTAATCTGTTTTTTTAATTAAAATATTTTTAATAAATAGTAAGTACTGAATCTTTATGTTGTACTGCCTAAATGCTTTTGTTTCCAAAAATGAAGTTTACCTGAATTTAATTCTCTATAAGGCAATTGCTTCTTGAGTATCTAGAAAGCAATTAATGAATTTAACCAGATTCCTAAACAGTATAAACAATGAACAACCTCTTGGGCACTTGAGGCGAATGTTCTTTCTAGCGCTGCATTTAAAATTGAATGGCTGTGGCAATGGTCTTATAAAGTAAAACCTATCTGCTTAAGGGTATCTGAGCTCTCTAATTACCTACAGTTTTGCGTTAATTACAGTAATCATCTACTGAAAAATTACACTAATTATATGCATACATATATGTACATATGTATGTATATATATGTGTATATATGTGTGTGTGTATATATATATATGTGTGTGTGTGTGTTTGTATATATATATATATTCCCTCAGACTAGTCACAGATTTTCCTGAGACATTATGATGAATGGGAAATACTACTATTTCTTCCCTTTGATTGACATGTACCATCAATTTAGCTTAGGTGAACATTGAGAATTTTCTCAATGATTTCTAGGGCAACATTTACTTTTTTGTACTGTTTTCCAGGGAGGAAGAGGGATATGTTCCACTATATCTTGTTCTCTACATAGAGATTTTAATGCAGAAAATAACCTCTCTAAAGTTTGAACACATGGCTAGGGCAAGCTCACCCTGATGTTCTTATGAAACGTGGTAGGTAGCAGTAAGAAGCAATGTGCTAAAAAAATTTATGAATTGATTTTAACAGCGTGGTTTTCTTTTCATTAATGTTAATTGCTACCTTTTTAATCTCATAGTTAAATTTTGATGGTAAAATGAATAAAAGTGTCATTGTTTTTTTTTTCTTTTTTAAACATTTATTAATATTTATTTTTAGAAAAGTTAACATGGTTACATAATTCATGCTCTTACTTTCCCTTCACCCCCTGAGATCTCCCACCCCCTGCCCCATGGCTGATGCATATTACCACTGGTTTTAACATGTCATTGATCAAGACCTATTTCCAAATTGTTGTTATTTGCATTGGTGTAGGAGTTTCGAGTCTACATTCCCAATCATGTCCACCTCAACCCATGTGTTCAAGCAGTTGTTTTTCTTCTGTTTCCGCTCCTGTAGTTCTTCCTCTGAATGTGGGTAGTGTTCTTTTCCATAAGTCCCTTAGAATTGTCCTGGGTCATTGCATTGCTGCTAGTACAGAAGTCCATTACATTCTATTTTACCACAGTGTATTGATCTCTGTGTACAATGTTCTTCTGGCTCTGATCCTTTTGCTCTGCACCAATTCCTGGAGGTCTTTCCAGTTCACATGGAATGACTCCAGTTTATTATTCCTTTGAGCACAATAGTATTCCATCACCAGCATATACCACAATTTGTTCAAC